>NC_132887.1:4263967-4268967 GCF_030463535.1 Salminus brasiliensis
TGAGGCTGTGAAGATGGCCGAGATTCTCATCTCTGCCTCTCGCCGTGTCTAACTGGTGGATTCGAGTGTCTGTCATCTGCCTTTCACCTGTAATTGCTGAATTTGTGTGTCCATCTATAGTTTTGTGTGAAACTGATCAGTGGACACTCAGAAACTCATCTTTTGCCTCTCACTGTTTATGTACTATTCAACTATTTAACACATTCCACTGATTTTGCAATGCTAAGACTCTGGTAAACATGTTTTAAGCACCAGTGCAACTCATCTACACTCATCTACATTGTTTTGTTTTGACAAGAAATATGAAGAATTTCTAAAATCTGACTTTTTATTTTTTATTTAGGGTCAGAGTATGTTCTCACTCAGTGCATCAAGTGCATTTGAAAGCAGATTTAAGAAGATATGCAAAAATCAAGAACATGCTCTCATAGACTCCAGAGGGTTAAATGTTCATGCAGCTTCTTGGCGGTCATATGGGAGTCATTCTGTCTCACCAGAATACACCAGAAGAGTTTTCTTGGTCTTCCATATCTCACCTTTACCACCACAGTTTCCCTGAACAGACATTTCTAACTGCCCTGTAGAAACTACAGGCTGAAAATGACCTGGCTATTGTCGTATATCCTTCTAAATACCTTATATATATTTTTTGCACACTTTTCTAATTTAACACAGAGTGTTACAAATGTTATCATCAGCATAACAACTTAAGTTTAAGTTTAGAATCTAGAAATGAACTGATTACAACGTTCTTGGCTGATTCCAATTTTCTGTCTTTCTTTTTTTCCCCTTTGTTTACCCAATTACTGCCAGTGAACCCACCCGTTTGGAGCGCCACCTAGTACTAGCAATGCTCCTGATACATTAAAAACACGTCTTTGCCGATACATTTAAAGCCAGCCACTGCCTCTTTTGCGATGGTGCATTTTTGGCCCCTTCGATGTGCTCTGAGGAAAGTGCCAGGCCCCCAGCTCCACCGCACCAGCTAACAGGTGATGAAGGGAGAGAGCACCATGTACCCTCCCAGAGAGAGCGTGGCCAATCGTGCTCTCACAGGCTCCCGACGCTGATGGCAAGGCAGCATGGCTGGGGCTTGAAACTCACGACCCCCGGGACATTGTGGCAGTGCATTAGCCTGCTGAGCCAATCAGAGCCCTGAATTTCTTTTCTTTTTAAGAATGATAAATGACAGCATACAGAATATATTCATATAGATGTAATAGTATTAAGAAATACTCTGACTTTAAGCCTGAAATGTACCTAAATATGTCAAAAATTCAACCAAACACACTGTCCAGTTGAAACACGCTCAACTCCAGCTGAAAAACTCCGCCCATTACATGTCATTTTTAACAAGGCGACCAATAAAACGAGAGTTCAACTGAACTGGAGTGAACGCAGGGCTGAACAGTGGGACAGATTTATTTGCATTTATGATTAAACAGGCTAAACCCGCTGATGTTGCTAATGTTTACACTGAAGCCCAATGAAGATCTTTGAGGAATGCTGGAGACGAGAGGCGAGCGCTCTGTTAAAGGGTGCAGGTGGACGACACAGTGACCTGTAGGAAAGGTCCATAGGGAGCCATTTTGGTCACAGCCATGGTGAGTTTGTGTGAGTGGGTGACTGTGTTTCTGCTGGTGGTGCCGTGGTGGTGTAAAGGTGACCAACACAGAATCAGTTATATGAGATTGACTGGCCAGTCACTGGTTATGGCCAGTATCTTAATATTTGGTGGTGTGTCCCCGGTCCACCCAATGACAGTGAGCACTTGAGCTGCACAGACTAGGTCACTAGATTTGTGAAAAAAGCCTCTGATAAGCACATCAGACCCATTAATCACCACTAAGAGACTGTAAAGTGACTCCTCTATGGCCTCCACCTTCATTTCTACAGTATATGAAGCAGCCGTGTGACTCTTCACCGGCAAAAAGTCACTAAATAAATAAAGTTGTGCTGAGTTGAGCTCCTGGCTCAGCCTGGAGTGAAGAGGAGCCAGAGGTGAACCCGTCCCGCCTCTCTGAGTCTGGAGTGAGGGTTTTTTTTTTTGGCGCTCTGACCGGAGGCTCAGCTCCACTCCTGGCTACCTCTCCTGTCCTGGCCTGGCCTGTGGACGCGGATGCGGGCGGCTGAACAGCTGGCCTCCTCCTGTCCTGCTTGGACACGGCAGGCCGTGAGTTTTATTAGTGATGCCCAGTGCACCAGCTGATCCTCTCTGAGGGTCGCTGTCACGCTGATGTCTTCATCGCTAACCAGAGCAGACGCCCGCTCCTGGCAGCCACTGGAGGTGACAACAAATCCAATTATCTCCCCTCCATGGTGCCCAGGCAGCCAGGGCCGGTGTGACAGGGATGGGGGGATGGGGGGACGGGGGGACGGGCAGAGAGTGCCCTGCCCACCACCAGCACCATGCTCTTAAAAACAAAGGTATCAAATATGGTTCTTTGGAGCAATGCCATAGAAGATCCACTTGTGGTTCTCTAAAGAACATTTGGTACTAAAAAAAGGACCTATAAAGGGGCTGTTTGGAGAAATACTACAAATACCCAAATTATCCCAGATTATTACAGAATTCATGATTATTACATTCACAACTAGGGATGTCCCGATCCAATCCAGTGTATCAGGATCAGGAACAGTCCAGGCATATTTTAAGGGATTGGGTCTTGGCTATTTTAATCTCAATCCAGTTCTAAGTCTTTGTTTTAACCACGGTGTTAACAATGGTATCTTCAAGACACCATTAACGGACATTATCCCCAGCCGGCTGCAGCCGCAGTGTGGACGTTCTCAGAAGGTAAATAAAGGAGTTGAGGTTCTGCGGTGTGGAACCTGAAAACAGACCATAATATCTGACCCTTCATTAAACACTCAAACGCTCTGTTTTACCAGCGGGAGAACCGGCACTCACTTTTCTCTGTTTCTAAACCAGCACTGAAGAACCCATTCAGAACCGAGTGGAGACTAACACACATGCTACAGATATCCCAATCACACACACAGCACATTCACCCACTACAAACCAGTTATTACACACCAGTAGACCAACAACCACAAATAGAGAGAGTTAGCACAAAACAAGTACAATTAGACTTAATTATTAATTATTTATTTAATATCTCAGTGAAATCTCAGGAGTCATTTAGCTCATATTTGGTGTTTAAATTGTGCCTAATATATATAGCAAGCATTACTAATAGTGTAAATGATTATAATTAGCATTATTATTCAGAACCGAGTCAGTAAACTCACAACCTGTGCTACAGACTCCGCCCCTTGATCACTGCGCAATAAGCAATACGGTTTATGTTGTGACGGAAATCAAAGAGACAGATCACACACAAACACACACACACACACACACAAACACACATACACACATACACACCACTGGCCTACTGCTTCAGCCAAAGGGAGAGCAGGACAGAGAGAGACACGGATAAAGAGAAAGAGAGATTCAGGTCAATGATCAGTACTGTGTGTGTGTGTGTGTGTGTGTGTGTGTGTGTGTGTGTGTATTAGAAGAGTAGAGTATGAGAAGAGTGAGTGCTGAGAGAGAGAGAGACAGAGAGAGAGAGAGCATGAGAAGAGTGAGTGCTGAGAGAGAGAGACAGAGATAGAGAGAGAGCATGAGAAGAGTGAGTGCTGAGAGAGAGAGAGAGAGACAGAGATAGAGAGAGAGCATGAGAAGAGTGAGTGCTGAGAGAGAGAGACAGAGAGAGAGAGAGAGCATGAGAAGAGTGAGTGCTGAGAGAGAGAGACAGAGATAGAGAGAGAGCATGAGAAGAGTGAGTGCTGAGAGAGAGAGACAGAGAGAGAGAGAGCATGAGAAGAGTGAGTGCTGAGAGAGAGAGACAGAGAGAGAGAGAGCATGAGAAGAGTGAGTGCTGAGAGAGAGAGAGAGAGACAGAGAGAGAGAGAGAGCATGAGAAGAGTGAGTGCTGAGAGAGAGAGACAGAGATAGAGAGAGAGCATGAGAAGAGTGAGTGCTGAGAGAGAGAGAGAGAGAGACAGAGAGAGAGAGAGAGCATGAGAAGAGTGAGTGCTGAGAGAGAGAGACAGAGAGAGAGAGAGCATGAGAAGAGTGAGTGCTGAGAGAGAGAGAGCATGAGAAGAGTGAGTGCTGAGAGAGAGAGAGCATGAGAAGAGTGAGTGCTGAGAGAGAGAGAGACAGAGAGAGAGCATGAGAAGAGTGAGCGCTGAGAGAGAGATCATGAGAAGAGTGAGCGCTGAGAGAGAGAGAGCATGAGAAGAGTGAGCGCTGAGAGAGAGATCATGAGAAGAGTGAGCGCTGAGAGAGAGAGCATGAGAAGAGTGAGTGCTGATAGAGAGAGAGAGACAGAGAGAGAGCATGAGAAGAGTGAGCGCTGAGAGAGAGAGCATGAGAAGAGTGAGTGCTGATAGAGAGAGAGAGACAGAGAGAGAGCATGAGAAGAGTGAGTGCTGATAGAGAGAGAGCATGAGAAGAGTGAGTGCTGATAGAGAGACAGAGAGAGAGAGAGCATGAGAAGAGTGAGTGCTGAGAGAGAGAGCATGAGAAGAGTGAGTGCTGAGAGAGAGAGCATGAGAAGAGTGAGTGCTGAGAGAGAGAGCATGAGAAGAGTGAGTGCTGAGAGAGAGAGCATGAGAAGAGTGAGTGCTGAGAGAGAGCATGAGAAGAGTGAGTGCTGAGAGAGAGAGAGCATGAGAAGAGTGAGCGCTGAGAGAGAGAGAGCATGAGAAGAGTGAGTGCTGAGAGAGAGAGCATGAGAAGAGTGAGCGCTGAGAGAGAGAGCATGAGAAGAGTGAGCGCTGAGAGAGAGAGCATGAGAAGAGTGAGCGCTGAGAGAGAGAGCATGAGAAGAGTGAGTGCTGAGAGAGAGAGCATGAGAAGAGTGAGTGCTGAGAGAGAGAGAGCATGAGAAGAGTGAGTGCTGATAGAGAGAGAGACAGAGAGAGAGAGCATGAGAAGAGTGAGTGCTGAGAGAGAGAGCATGAGAAGAGTGAGTGCTGAGAGAGAG
>NC_132887.1:4273967-4386467 GCF_030463535.1 Salminus brasiliensis
TGCGTTTATTCTGATGTTATATAGAGCCTTACAGGTAGACACTCTCACTGACCACTGACTTTATGTTTATTTGGGTTTATTCTAATGTTATATAGAGTTTTACAGGTAGATACTCTCACTGACCACTGACTTTATGTTTATTTGGGTTTAGTCTAATGTTATATAGAGTTTTACAGGTAGATACTCTCACTGACCACTGACTTTATGTTTATTTCGGTTCATTCTAATGTTATATAGAGTTAATTACAGATAGACACTCTTACTGACCGCTGACTTTGTGTTTATTGGGGTTTATTCTAATGTTATATAGAGTTAATTACAGGTATACACTCTCACTGATGGCTGACTTTATGTTTATTTGGGTTTATTTTAATGTTATATAGAGTTTTACAGGTAGACACTCACACTGACCACTGACTTTATGTTTATTTGGGTTTATTCTAATGTTATATATAGCTTTACAGGTAGACACTCTCATTGACCACTGACTTTATGTTTATTTGGGTTTATTCTAATGTTATATAGAGTTAATTACAGGTAGACACTCACACTCACACTGACCACTGACTTTATGTTTATTTGGGTTTATTCTGATGTTATATAGTGTTTAATAATCAGCTTATCAATCAAAGTTGAAAAGACTTTGCCCTTTTCTTAAGAATTTTTATAAGAATTTCTGAATTCTTACCCACAATATTATTTAGTTATAATATTGTAATATGATTATAGTAGTATAACTTTATTAAAATCAGTTGAAATATGCGATAAATTTTAGGAATAAACATATTGCTGTTTATTACTGCTTTGCTATGGAATTTATATGTAATTATGTAATTACATAATTGTTTGCTTGGTTAGTTACATAATGAATTACACACTGAATTTCAGTTTACATTCTGTATGAACAGTTTTGAGTCTACAGTTCTATGTAAAATGTTCATGTAAAAAATGACAAAAACATTTTTTTTTTATGTTATAAAAGCCATATCGATATTAGGTTTATATAGGGGCTGGTTTTGCACTTTCCGGCAGCACTGTTCTGCTTGTTTCCATTAGATAAATGGGAGAACTAACAAATATAAAGGTACATCATAATTACACTATCACTCTACATAACGCAAATTCACCGTTCAGGTAAACCAAAGGGGCGTTCTTCATCAGTCCCCATCTCACTACATACACTTCACACCGACTTAGGCCCCTGTTTCCATATTTTACAGTGTGGAGTGAATGTGGAATGAAGGCATGAAGCCAGTCTGCGTGAGTTTGGGCCGGGCAGCCAGACGCTCCCTGACAGACAGAGATGGGCACCCACACTTAATAAAACATCCATATTCATACGCAGGGGCAGGCGCCGCTGCAGCTGCCTCCGCCGCCGCTATTTGAAAGGGAAAGGAAGGTTTCTCGCCTCCTCTGTGGATGAAGCCCCCTGATAAAGGCAGTGAGACTCGAGGGCTTCATGATATTCAGATGAGCCTCAGCGCGGGTGACTGGCCACTCAAAGCGTTCGTTTGAGCGTGGAGTTGGAGGACATGCCCAAAGGGAAATACAAAAAATTCTGATGGACCAGCTCATCCAATGGGCCATTTCCAGAGGAGGCGGTAGAGGAAACGTAGGAGAGAGAGAGAGTGAGAGGGAGATATGGAATCCACTTTTATTAAAATATAAGGCAAAGTATTCCAGCTTCTGGAAACAGTCCAACAGAAAGTGCTGAAGTAAAAGTTTACAGCAGTTCTGACTGTATATGTTGGATAGAACCGTCTACTTAGTCAGATAAGTACTTTTAGAGGACAGAGATGGTGAAAAAATAGCCTTTAATGACATTTTCATGATATCATATTATTGAGGCATCCTATAATATGGACTGATCCCACAATATATAGTTAGACGTGAGCAGTAAGTAAAAGAATGAAGTACTTTGTAATTAACAGGAATGAAAAGAATTGTATTTTATACGTATCATATTTGAATATGTATTTCAGTAATGTTTTAATAAGCATTCAAAAATGTTAACTTATGACATTTCCAATTTCCAAATGATCAATGTATCAAACAATGTAGATAAAATATCTGGTGCAGAAAGTAGAAGAAAGTGAAGAAACTGTACTTTTGTGAAAGTATGGGAACTGTGTTGAAATTTGACTGAATGTATAAATTAGAAATATATGGAATTAAATATGCACAGGTACAATTGTGGACAGTTTCAGATTTACAATAATATGCCTTTGGTTTGACATGTTACTAAAACCCATAAGTTAATATGTTTAAGCCATAATAAAGTTAATATTAAATTAAATTGAATGGCAAGAGAATTTCCCAATGAACAATAAATTAATTATAAAATTAAAGTATAAAATAGGATTTATACTCTTTAGTACGTTTAAGATTAAAATGAAAAGTTTTATTTTTGTTAGTAGATGCGTAAAAGTACACATATTCAGTTTCAGTAAAGCTTTAGTTTCAGTAAATTTTCTAAAATAAATCTCACCTTAATATAATACAATTACCCCAAAACTTTCCCCTCATGTATCCGTTTCAGGAATTGTATAAATTCAGTATTTGAATGACTCACTTGTCCCAAGCTACCTGTATAACACACACACTTCCAAGGCCCTGTCTCCTACACTTGTCCTGTACTGAATTCAACAGTCCAGCCTTGATCACTCCTTATGACTTCAGTGTAAAGGGGCAGGGCTACAATGCAGGAGGCTGAATAAATGTATATATATGTAAATCTGTTGTTTTGTGACATTACAAGTATTATTATAATATTATTATAAGCAGTGGACTTAAAACCAGCTGTGTTTGGAGCATAGTTTCCACAGGGGTGTAAATAAATGGTAGGTTTTAAACTTTAATATGTATTACATGCTCAATCATAATTACTATTTAAATAGTAAGAAAATATTTTTTTTCATATTCCCCATTTTCTGTTATTTGATCTCTTTCTCAGACAAAACCCTGGCTTATTCTAACCTAAGCTGATGAAAACAGTCCAGAAATCTCAACTATTACAGTATTAAGTATTACAATAAGTATTTATAGCACTTTTCTTTTGTATGATATTTCAGCAACTACTTAGCAGCCTGATAATAATTAGGAGTAATTCATCAACAATACATATGTATAAACTGTATATATATATATATATATATATATATATATATATATATATATATATATATATATATATATACATCATATGGACCAATAGAAATGCTCCAAAATAACCTAAAAAATTATATATATATATATATATATATATATATATATATATATATATATATATATATATATATATATATATATATACATATATATTCTTTAGTATCCAGTGATGTCTTTTTAGTGATGTGCATTTCCAAGACATATCTGTGTTTTAGGCTTTAAAAGACCTCTGTTCTTCACCAGTTTGTCTTTCATACTTTGTACCACCTCCTTCGCCCACCCCCCCACCCCCCTCTGCCCCCCTTCCACTTCCCCCCTTTCTCCATCACCATCAAATGAAAAAGAAGAAGAGAGAAAAAAAAGAAACCTCCTTCCTGCGAAACTGTAGGTCACACCTCTGACTGCACTGATGGGGGGAAAGTAGAGCTATTAAAATGACAGGGAGACAGATCAAGTGTGACACATCAAAGAGCCCGGAAAAAGCTGGAAAACTGAGCAACGCAACCTCGCCTCATCCCCCTCTGTGGCAGAGGAGGGGGGGGTGTTGGGGGTGGGAGGGAAAAAAACAAAGCCGACATGCACGCGCCGCATGGTCAACACACAGCACCCAGAGACACACTCCCCTCGGCCGCCCCCCAGACCCAAACACCCACCGTCCCCCGCCACTACACGTCCAATGATTACACTATATGCGCTCTCGCGCTCAGAGGGGCTAATTAATGCTTTAATATGCAAATGAGCGCCACAGTAAATTACACAGCTGGCAAATATGCCTGTTTTGCCCCCGAAAATACATCAGGAACTGAGCAAGGCTGTTTGGATGGAGGATATGAGTGAGACAGAGAGAGATATTTCTAATGAAGAAGAGAATTTTCCTGAAGTTTTAGAGGGCTGGGAATAAAGTTTATGAAGCGTCAGCCTCGAAGAACGACTACATCACTGTGCATCATTTACTATTAGGGATTTAGTCATTTGAGAGGTTCTCCTTAGTCCATCTCTGACACCCCTCGGTGCTCTCCAAGTACTCCAGCCTGCATACAGACACTAAGCACAGCTCCTACCCCCTCTCCTCCAAGACGAGGTGATGCAAACACTACAAGCAAACTGTGAGAGTTCTGGCAAATTGCGAAGTTGTAAAAAAA
The DNA here is from genome assembly GCF_030463535.1 of Salminus brasiliensis. Lineage (NCBI taxonomy): Eukaryota > Metazoa > Chordata > Actinopteri > Characiformes > Bryconidae > Salminus > Salminus brasiliensis. Next base: position 4,278,278 of record NC_132887.1, read on the forward strand.
AAGAAGAATTTAGAAAAAGGTTTGGAGGGCTAGCTTTGATGAACCCATTAGACATGAGTTGCAGACCTCGCTTTCTATATCAGGCTGCTGTTTTCATGCCTTTCAGCTGTGTGAATTTGACAGGATAAGGTTCTGGGAAAGTAGCACTAGGATATGGAGCCTGCCACCAGCTCTCCTCGTACACACTAAACGTAGTGCCACTAACTGAGAACATCACTTGAAACACTGCCGTCGTACAAATGAAGCTCAAATCCCGGAGCTGCATTAGCAGTAAATTTAGCTACACTATTCCCACCTAATATCATCAGTGCTGCCGAACTGAGCGTTCATAAGTAAGATCACTGTGGACACTCACAAGCTTGTGACACTTCTGTGTCCAAATCTTTGTAGTGTTAAAGTGCCTCATGAACAGTATGAGAGTTCGTGCATGCTTCAAACCCAGCTTCAAACAGCATCCTCAAACCCTTATACTGCAACCTCAAACTCGTAAACTTTAACCTAAAACTGTCTCCAAACCTCAGAGAGGGAAAACTTTAGCCAGAAAAGTAAAACTCGGTCCCAGAATTTTGTTGTTCCAATGCCTGGGCGGCTCATCCTCCCTAAAACTACAGCCTCAAACTCCAACCTTGAACTTCAATCTCAAATCCTATTTAACATCAAACTCTATCAACCTTATACTCTCTTAAATCCAACCTCAGACTCCCTAGAACCACAACCTCAAATACACTCAAACTACAGCCTCAAACTCCAACCCTGAACTCTCTTAAACTTCAGTCTTGAATCCCATTTAACATCAAACTCTATCAACCTCTAACTTCACTGACCCGCAAACTACAACCTTCCATAAACTTCCTTAAAGTTCAACCTTAAACCTCAAAAGTCTCTCAAACATCCATCCTACCTCAAACTCCCTCTTCAAACTCCAACCTTAAACTCCAACCACAAATATTCTTTAAACCTTAAACTCCAACTTTACACTCTCTTAAATCCAACTCCTCAGAACTACAACCTCAAATACCTTCAAACTACAGCCTTGAACTCTCTTAAACATCAACCTCAAACTTCCATAAACTTCCTGAAAGTTTGACCTCAAACCTCCATTCTAAACTCCCTCAAACTCCAAACACAAATTCCCTCAAATATCAGTCTCAGACTCCGGTTAAACTCCAAACTTATACTCTCTTAAATCCAACCTGAGACTCCCTAGAACTACAACCTCAAACTCCAGCCTTGAACTCCCCCTCAAACTCCTTCAAATGTCATCCTCATTCTTCCTTTAAACGCCAACATGAGACTCCCTAAACCTACAATCTCTACCTGTTTTAAACTTTAATCTCAAACCCCTTCAAATGTTAAACTCTATTAACCTTCAACTTCACCCCAAACTACAACCAAAAACCTCCTTAAAGGTCAACCTCAAACATCAATGTTGCTCAAACGTCCATCTTAAACTCTCTTAAAACAGCAATTTCAAACTCAAACATCAACCTCTCTCCTCAAACTCTAACCTCTTACTCTCTCAAACATCACACTCTCTCCTCACACTCTCTCCAACCCAAACCCAATCTATCTATCTATCTATCTATCTATCTATCTATCTGTCTATCTATCTATCTATCTATCTGTCTATCTGTCTATCTATCTATCTATCTATCTATCTGTCTATCTATCTATCTATCTATCTATCTATCTATCTGTCTATCTGTCTATCTATCTATCTATCTATCTATCTATCTGTCTATCTATCTATCTATCTATCTATCTATCTATCTGTCTATCTATCTGTCTATCTATCTGTCTATCTGTCTATCTATCTATCTATCTATCTATCTGTCTATCTGTCTATCTATCTATCTATCTATCTGTCTATCTGTCTATCTATCTATCTATCTATCTATCTATCTATCTATCTATCTATCTATCTATCTATCTGTCTATCTATCTATCTATCTATCTGTCTATCTGTCTATCTATCTATCTATCTGTCTATCTATCTGTCTATCTGTCTATCTGTCTATCTATCTATCTATCTATCTATCTATCTATCTATCTGTCTATCTGTCTATCTATCTATCTATCTATCTATCTATCTATCTATCTATCTATCACACTCTCTCCTCATACTCTCTCAAACCCAAACATCACACTCTCTTAAACTCAAAAATCAACCTCTCTCCTCAAACTCTAACCTCACACTCTCAAACTCTAACCTCACACTCTCTCAAACTCAAATATCAACCTCTCTCCTCAAACTCTAACCTCACACTCTCTCAAACTCAAACCTCACACTCCTCAAACTCTAACCTCACACTCTCTCAAACTCAAATATCAACCTCTCTCCTCAAACTCTAACCTCATACTCTCTCAAACTCAAATATCAACCTCTCTCCTCAAACTCTAACCTCACACTCTCTCAAACTCTAACCTCACACTCTCTCAAACTCTAACCTCACACTCCTCAAACTCTAACCTCACACTCTCTCAAACTCAAATATCAGTCTCTCTCTTCAAACTCTAACCTCACACTCTCTCAAACTCAAATATCAGTCTCTCTCTTCAAACTCTAACCTCACACTCCTCAAACTCTAACCTCACACTCTCTCAAACTCAAACATCACACTCCTCAAACTCAAATATCAAACTCTAACCTCACACTCTCTCAAACTCTAACCTCACACTCTCTCAAACTCTAACCTCACACTCCTCAAACTCTAACCTCACACTCTCTCAAACTCAAATATCAGTCTCTCTCTTCAAACTCTAACCTCACACTCTCTCAAACTCAAATATCAGTCTCTCTCTTCAAACTCTAACCTCACACTCTCTCAAACTCTAACCTCCAACTCCCTTAGTCTCCAACCTTAAACTCGCTTCTCAAATTCTATAAGCCATAAATTTTAATCCCCCCCAAACTACAACCTTTCTACAAACATTCTTTAAAGCTCAACCTTGAACCTCAATGTCTCTTAAACGTTCATCTAGAATTCCCTTAAAGTTCAACCTCAAACTCCCTCAAACATTAACTGCCTCAGTCTCCAACTTTGAACTCGCTCAAACTTCTATCTCAACTTTCCTCAAACTTTATAAACCTCCAACTTTAACCTCCAACTTCCACCCCCTCAAACTTTATAAACCTCCAACTTCCACCCCCTCAAACTTTATAAACCTCCAACGTCCACCCCCTCAAACTTTATAAACCTCCAACTTCCACCCCCTCAAACTCTATAAACCTCCAACTTCCACCCCCTCAAACTTTATAAACCTCCAACTTTAACCTCCCTCAAACTTTATAAACCTCCAACTTCAGCTCCCCTCAAACTCTATAAACCTCCAACTTCAACCCCCCTCAAACCCTATAAACCTCCAATTTCAACTCCTCTCAAACTATATAAACCTCCAACTTCCACCCCCCTCAAACTCTATAAACCTCCCACTCAAACTCCCCTCAAACTTTATAAACCTCCAACTTCAACTCCCCTCAAACTCTACAAACCTCCAACTTCAACTCCCCTCAAACTCTATAAACCTACAACTTCCACCCCCTCAAACTTTGTAAACCTCCAACTTCAACTCCCCTCAAACTCTATAAACATCCAACTTCAACACCAATCAAACTCTATAAACCTCCAACTTCAACCCCCTCAAACTCTATAAACCTCCAACTTCAACTCCCCTCACACTCTATAAACCTCCCACTCAAACTCCCCTCAAACTCTATAAACCTCCAACTTCAACTTCCTTCAAACTCTATAAACCTCCAACTTCCACCTCCCTCAAACTCTATAAACCTCCAACTTCCACCTCCCTCAAACTCTATAAACCTCCAACTTCAACACCCCTCAAACTCTATAAATCTCCAACTTCAACTCCCCTCAAACTCTATAAACCTCCCACTCCAACTCCCCTCAAACTCTATAAACCTCCAACTTCAACCTCCCTCAAACTCTATAAACCTCCCACTCAAACTCCCCTCAAACTCTATAAACCTCCAACTTCAACTTCCTTCAAACTCTATAAACCTCCAACTTCCACCTCCCTCAAACTCTATAAACCTCCAACTTCCACCTCCCTCAAACTCTATAAACCTCCCACTCCAACTCCCCTCAAACTCTATAAATCTCCAACTTCAACTCCCCTCAAACTCTATAAACCTCCCACTCAAACTCCCCTCAAACTCTATAAACCTCCAACTTCAACCTCCCTCAAACTCTATAAACCTCCAACTTCAACCCCCCTTAAAACCCAACAAAAAAGCTCAACCTTGAACCTTGAAGTTTCTCAAACGTCCATCTTGAATCCCCTCCCTCAAACTTTTTCAACCTACAAACTTAAACGTCCTCAAACCCCAACCTCCTGTAGCTCTCTCAATTCAACCTCATACCCTCTCAAACTCCAACCTCAGACTCCCTCAAAACATTTCTCAGCTCCAACGGTGTCAGCCCCAGAGGCTGCTTCCTCTTCACGGCCCCACCCGTATTTAATGATGCTCAGAGCGACCCCACAGCGTTCTGCCCAGTGACCGCGCCTGTACACAAACATCAGGGCACGATTAGATCACATCATTGTAAACTTACATCCCGCAAGAAGAACGCTTTGACATTGACCAGCTCCAAACCAATATTTGCCCAGCAAACAAACAAACAGCCGCACATTAAACAACACGGGGGGGGGGGACGGACAACCTTACGCGATCTTCATGAATACCGTTCATTCGTTAGGCTGACAAAGTCCCCTGATAAGAAAAATAAACATAACTACCTTTCTACAGCCACTGATAGCCTGCCCTTGGAATCCGGCATTTCATAAGGCTTCGTCTATGAATATTTCAGATGGGTAAATAATTAATAATTAACGCCAAATAGGCCAATGATCAAATGAAGCAGAGCATCAACAGACACGCCAAATCAGATGCTGTAAACAAAGACCCAAGGACCGACATTTTCTTCCTGCCACCTTCCTTCCCTTTTAAATATGCGCATCCTAAATTGCACCACACACACACACACAGGCATGCATACACAGCCTCTCACACACATACACTTTCCTTTTGAAAAATGAAATTTTCACTTTTCACAGACCCAGGGAATTCCACAAGACTGAATCAGAACACTTGATCTGACCACCCGCTGATTTCTGATGGAAAGATTTTCTTTTTAATACAATTGTCACTCCTCCTGCCACATTGTGCCTGGCCTAGACAAATCCCAGCAGTGTCTCCAGCACACACAGCCGCAGTAAAATATGCCTTATTCTAATCGGTTAAATATCACCCTGCTGTAATCTATCACAGTAGAAATGTTAATAACATGGTGCCGGCTTTCCGTTGAGTTTAAATACAGCGCGCTTATGAAAGACACAGGCCACATCTCCAGGCTGTTTATCCTCTCAAACACCGAGGAAAAGAACATACATACATATAGCAAATCGCCACTGTCGCGCAAAAAACCTTGTATCTCCAAAGCAGAGGCAAAATGTTAAAATAAAGTCAATGTTAGCAAAAATAAGCCATTAATAAGCCATTTTGGAGCATTTCTATTGGCCAATCGTCATCATGCATTAGGTCAAAAACAGCACAAATGGACATGTAAGGGTTTTTTGCGCGACGGCGACCATTCGGTGAGGCACAAGCGCACGACAAATCCAGAACAAAACACGTGCAGCTCCAAACGAGAGCCGGCTTTGGAGTGTGTTTTAAAGTGAGCATTACTTTCCTTAGAGAATTTAATTAATGCTTTAATATGCAAATAAGTTTGAGGAGATAAAATCATGACAAACAGATGGCAACTGAGCTTAATTATTTTTTTCCCTCTAATCGAGCAAGGGCATGCATTAAAGCCGTGGCTTCATTTTTTCAGGGCTTTCACAGTCATATTGGAAGTGGCACCTCGGAAAATCCAGCAGCAGCCAAAGACTCTGGGTGTCTATCTGCAAATAAGTTGGGGTGGTAAACTTTGGCAGGGAGTGCATTCGCCTGGAGGGAGTATAGAAACTGAACTACTTTGAGGAGCAGTAAGTAGTGTTTTTCTGGTTTGGGAGAAGCCGCATATTGCTGGCTTCCTACCACATGCATGATTGATTGCACGGACAAGCGAAAAAATACTGCGTGTCTGACACATCCTGCACCGAAATACAGCCATCACAACTCAGAGGCCACTGTTTAGAGCTATGCATGCACTTTCTGCCACTGATATCCAGGAAATATGATCAAATTACAGCTACAAGTCAGGTTTCAAGGAGCTACAAATGTTTATGACATTTTTATGACAGTTTTATCCATGATTATAAATAACATTATGCCATAAAGTGACCGAAACCATGTGAGCAATTCTCTTGGTGGGAGATTGGTGGGATATGCAGTACAGGCATCCATTGCTTATTGGTGGAGGTGAACCCTCAGGACCTTCTAGTCCTTCAGAAATTCTCAGACTTATAGAAAATCTGACATTTGTAGATCAATTTGAGTTATTAACTATTAATTACCTTCACAGCTTCACTACAAAACAGGAAGTAAAGTTCATATGGACCTACCTTCTCCTCCTTAGGGTTTTGGTCCAGGTGTAACTGAAGGACAGAGTGGTTGATCCTCAGGGCCAAAGCCAGAGCCATCAAGCCAGCTGTGAGCACACTGTTCTGCCTCACATCCACAGTCTGGAGAACACGACTTTCAGCCACAATCTCAGCCAGCACCACCGCACCTGCCATGAGGAACACACACCTGGGCTGAGCGGACAGGGATACATGACTGAAAATGAACGACTGATTCCTAATCAGTATCTAATTGTTATTAATCTAGTTTATTCATGACTGATATTATATTAATAAATTATTATTATTATAAATAAATGTCATGTTTTTATTATTAACTATTATTAACCACCTATTTTACAGCAACGGTTCAATGGAAGTCAATGTAAAAAAAATAAATTCATAAATTTCTCATTTCTCATTTTGGAGCATTTCTATTGGTCCATCCATCATAAAATTCTGTCAAAAGAAACAACTGGCAGATTCAAAATATGGACAAACGTATTGGGACACCTGCTCATTTCTTGTTTCTTCTGAAATCAAGGATATTAAAAAGAGTTGAGCCTGCTTTTGTTAGAGTAACTGTCTCTACTGTCCAGGGAAGAAGAAGGCTTTCTACTAGATTTTGGAGGAGCATTGCTGTGAGGATTTGGTTGCATTCTGTGACGAGAGCGTTAGTGAGGTCAGGATGTTGGATAGATGATCATTACCCCACCTCCATCATCCCCAACTCCTCAACTCATCCTAAAAGTATTGGATGGAGCTCCACCATCCATCATTCCAGAGAACACAGTTCTTCCACTGCTTCACAGCTCCTCAATGCTGGGGGGCTTTATACCCCTCTAGTCCACGTCTGGCATTAGGCAGAACGGTGCCAATAGATTCATGCTTATCTGCTCAAGAGAGGGAGCACACTGTGTGTGTGCAAACATATACAAACATTTATTTATATATATATATATATATATATATATATATACACACAAATGTATATATATCATCTACACTTAATTGTTCATAGTTCTAGATGGCTTCATTCAGATATATTTTAAGCACAACATGGACCAGCTGGTGGGGCCCAAGCACTGGCATACAGGGGAAATACAGGGGACAAAGCATCAAAACAGGTCTCAGTGGGAAAAATACTGTGGAGCACAGAGGTGATAGAAAGATGGAGCTGACAATAAAGCAGCAACAGGGAGCAAATAGAAATGGAGCAGGCCGAAGAAGCCTACCTTCACATGTTATTCCCACAGAGGCCAGACCGAGCTGGGTTATGGAGCGGTTGATCATGAGCGACTCCTTCAGTATGTGGATTCCCTGGTTCTCCAGGTTGTTCCTGCCAAGGTCCAGAGTTGCCAGTGTTCTTAAAAAGGGCTGAAACGTGATTTAAAGAGAAGATTCAGACAAAAAGTGAAAAATGTTCCAATTTGTCAAGCGTAATGAATCAGTCAAAATAAAATACAAATTATATAAATATTATATAATATATACATATATGTAAAAGTTTCCATATAGAATCATGTAATAGAGAAGTGCTAGTGTGAAGAACCTTTTAATGGTCTCAAGAACCTTTACATCAAATGAACCAACATAAATGGTCAAAAGTATTGGGACACACCTTTTAATAATTGAATTCAGGTGTTTCAGTCAGTCCCATCGGCACAGATACATAAAATAAAGCCTCTAGTCCTGCAGTCTGCCTTTCTTACACACATTAGTGAAAGACTGGGAGGTTCTGAAAAGCTCACTGAACTCCAGCGTGGTTCTGTATGTAATAGGAGACACCGCTGCACCAACAACAAGTCAGCTGGTGAAATTTAGACCTTCCCTCCTAGATCTTCCTCCATCAGCTGTGAGTGATGTTATTATTGAACAGTGGAAGAGTTTAGGAGGAACAGCTCACAGAGAGCAGCCCAGCCACCGAGTGTCTGTCAGACCACGTAAAGCTACAGAGCGAGGTCAGGGCAGAGTGCTGAGCTCATAGAGCTCATAGTGCTGAAAAGTCTCCAACTAACTCAATAACTGCAGAGCTCCAGACCTGCTGCTGCTGGTAGAGCTTAGAGCAAAGAGGGACCAGCTCCATATTAATAATGCCTATGGATGCCATGGATAGGTGTCCCAATACTTTTGTCCAATACTTTAAGTGTATGTCTATTACAAATATGGTTCCTTAAGGAAGCAAGAAAATTGTTTTCCTATGGCATTGCTCAAACACCAGCATCTCATGGAGTATCTGCACAAGCTTGGGCAAATGTGCAGAATTGAGTCCTAGTTCATTCCCAAATGCTGTGAATCTGAGAACTGATCTGCCTGGAATCGACTCCCAGTTCTCCCATCAACCCAACATTAAAACAGCAGCTATAAGGTATAAGCTAGATCCGCCTCACAGTTCTGGTACAAGAACCAAAGAAGCAGACCTCACACACCAGCTATGTCTTGGCTGATGGACAATGTAAGACATGCTAAGAGAAAGAATACAGTAATGACTGTAATAGTACTTGCCATAACAAACCTAAATAAACCTCTTATCTGCTTATCAGGGGCTGTGAATGCGGTTATGGCTGGTGCACGCATGTCACTGTGTAAGCTTTAAGTGTCATCCACGAAGCACAAACAATAGATTGGCTCTCCAGAGCACATTAGCAGCACCACTTGTGAAGCGTGATTAGTATCCGTAGAAAGCAGGAGATGGCAGAGGACATGAGGGAGACGCCGTGTTGCAGAACAGAACACCATGCTAGTTATCTGCTCTCATTACGCTCACATGGAAACACTCTGTAACTCCAAAAAGCAGCTGAACAACTAAAACCAGATGACTTCATTCAATATCTGGAGTTGGTAGCATATAGGCCTACAGTCTACACCCACACGCAGGACATCCCCGGAGAAGCAGTGGGAGTGGAGGTGGGCGATATGGTGAAAATACAATATTGCATTCATTTGAACAAATATAGCGTGTTTGTCTTTTTAAGATTTACAGAATTTATTACAGCTCTATTATTTATTTATTTATTATTTTCTAATATTATTTAATATTATCATCCAGTGTGCACTATGTTAATCAAATTACTTTTATTTCTAATTAACTCATTTTCATTATTGCAGAGCACACTTCTTACACTCATCTTCAAACTCACTATATATATATATATATATATATATATATATATATATATATATATATATATCTCCTATTGGATACCGTAGCATCACATGTTAATGCGGTTAAACACCTGGGATATGCAGAGACAGTTAAAGCCGCTTTGCTTGATTTGCCATAAACGTCATCTTCTAAACGCGACGGGAAATACTGGAAAATATCATGATTCACGCTCCCGCTGACCTGAGAAAGCGTCCTGCTCTGACCGAATAACCCATTCATCCCTTCTCCCCTCGCCTTCTTTTAAAGGCAACCCCGGAATAAAGAAATACGGAAAAAAAAAAAAAAAAAAAAGCAGAGAGGTTAATAACAGCCCTTCCTGTGTCATATTTGACACGACCAGCCATTGCACTAATTATATTCATTATGGTCGCATGGATGTCTACTTATCCTTCTTAATGACAGAGCGCATGAAAAAGCCCACTAAACACATATCTATTATTTAATCAAACTGTTCTCATTTGGTGCCGGCGAAATGGAGGGAGCTAGCTTTATTTTTGGCCTGGATGGATTCTCTGTGAATGTGCCAGCGGCCGAGAGGAGACAAAAGCAGGCCTTTAATTTGTACCCTTTTGATTTGGATCGCCATTCAAATGACAGAAAGGTACAGTTTATTCTGACAATCAGAGGCACTAAAGAGGAATGGATATTATTAGGGATTACACATAAGCTAGCTGCCGAGGATAAGACAGACGTTCTCTTTTTGTTCCCCTTTCTTTTCTCCTAGTTTGTCAAACACTGCTGGGGACAAAGAGATCCGGGAGCTGTCATGAAGACGTTTAGGCATCTAGAAATCATTTGTAGGCCCTATTTTGAAGAACTTCAACTGACAAGAATGACTAAACAAAAGATCAGCAGCACTGACCCATCCTAAAAAGACACCTCTGTCTGTCATTCTCATTATCCTCTTCTATTATCTATAGGTGCTGTGATGAATTTACTATGACCTGGCAGAGAACAGATACAGTCTTTTCTGGGGAGAAATTGAAGTGACTAAATTTGGCCCATCTGAGATCAGATCGACCAATGAACCAATCAGAGTCATTTCCATTAACATCTAACCGGCCTCCCCAGCACACAGTGCACAGTGCGTCCCAAAAACACAGTGCCGGCTGCACGATAGCTCCATGCTCCATGCTCAACATCGGTCTCTTCTCCACTGTAGGGGCGAGCGGTTCTAAGCACGGACAGTACCCGTTCCGGGTTAGCTTACTGTACTTGGGACCATATAAGTAATCAGTGGGAGGGCTAAATGACCGCTGAAATCCACTGATTGGCTCATTGGCATATTTGTATCGCCTTTATGCTGCAAGATCCAGGGTCTTTATATATCCAGACTGTATTTATTAAGTGACTAAAAGAACAGCTGTTCCAACTGCACTGATCATTAATGTGGCAACAAGTACACTTTAGGCCACTCCGGCAACAGGCCTCATCACGGCCCGGCTAATGGGCTCATCCACCACCACCACCGGGCACGTCCAACATCACTCCCACAATGTTAGCATGGCCTGGCTACCGGGCCTGTCCAACATCACAACCGCTGTGTTAGCACGGCTCAGCTCTTGGGCTCGTCCAACATCACTACTGTGACTATAGCTATCCTTTAGCATAGTGCTAACTGCATGCTAAATTTCTTTCTAACATTATTTGGCACTACATCTATAGAACGTCCTCCATGTCGTGGTTTGAGACGAGTGTGATTTAGTAAGTTAGCTTTCCAGCTTCCTGGTCCTGATTTAGCAACACAGCAAATGGAAAAAGAAGGTGAGGAACAGAACAGGGCGGCTCTGCAGTGAAAAAGAGGTCCCGTCATGTCTTTCCCACAATATTTTTGCTAAAACCACATTAAAATCTCATCACAAAACCTCAGTTTAACATTCCTGCCTTTAAAATCAGATGGTGGTGATTTATGTAAACAGATGTAACTGGAGTTATCCCCCAGCTTCTTACTGGAATTTTCCCCTCCACCTTAAATGGTGCAGAGCTTAGGCTACAGGAGGCTGAATGTAACTGCGGTGCTGTTCTGTGATCTGACATGCCCTTGCAGTTCTGAGCAGGCTGCAGTTTAACTATGATTTAATACTGATAGCATGAATAGCATATTTATTATTTATATATACATAATAAATTTACCAGTGTTACATATACACATATATATATATATATATATATATATATATATATAGATTGGGCCTTGTCCAACATTGCTACATTATCAAGGCCAGGCTACCAGGCTATCCAAAACCACTACCAGTCACATCCAACATCACTACTGGGCTTGTCCAAAACCTCTCCCACGGGCTCGCCCAACATCGCTACCGTTACATTAGCATGGCTTAGCTATCGGGCTCATCCAGAATCACTACCATGATGTTAGGGCGGCCCAGCTACCGGGCTTGTCCAACATCTCAGTCGCTGTGTTAATGGCTGACACCGATGTGCAAATGCACGTACATAAACAGCTTGTCAGCCCCTGTAGAGAAGTACTGCCAATAGAATAGGACTCTCTGGAGCTGATCAACATGTTCCTATTGGCACCATGCTGCCTATATGGCTATAAAGCCCCCCAGCATTGAGCTGTGGAGCAGTGAAAGAACTGTGTTCTCTGGAATTGTGCTTCATCCAGTACCTTTAGGATGAGTTGAGGAGTTGGAGATAAGGTGGGGTGAGCTAACTAATGATATAGTCCATATTTAATAAAAAAGGTCATTTCTTATACCATCACAGAAGATGTGAAATTTCGCTCTCAGTTGAGTTTAACTGCAGATCTCCACTGACAATGTTCTTTTAGTCTGCATTTCATGGCTGTAAAGTCGAGTCATGATGGATTAGCATATTATGCATGTCATCAGACTAATTGTGCTGCATAAATGTGCTCTTACACCCTTTTAACATTACAGTTAATGAACACACCCTGCAACTCACCAGAACACTTTTTAGATGAGTCATCCCATGCTGAGTAATTTGGTTATTAGACAGCACTAATGTCCTCAGACCAGACTTCTCGACTCTCAGACCATCGCAGAGTTCCTCCAGCCCTGCGAGTGGATTTGGGAAGGGTTCAGGCTGTAAACTTCATACACTGGCAGAATTAAAGGACCATGCACGTCTTTGGCTTCCTTGTCTACGATGAACCATTTAACCAGGCTAAGAACCAGTCATGCATTGCCTTTACCCTTTACCCCACCTCAGGGTTTGAAACTACTTCTCAAATAATTAAATAAATAAATAACAACATGTACCTATTGGCCAAGGGTGCCTAAACGTTTGCACCTATATGTATATACTCAGTCACATCAGAATATTAAGACCACCCCTAAGTTTGCAAAGAGCTAGGCCTCTTCTATCAGCACTGTGTAGATCTATAATTCCAGCCTGTATCCATCTGTTTCTCTGCAGACTCTGTTATTTGCCTCCTTTCACCCTGATCTGCAATGCTCAGGACCCCACAGGACTGACCACCACAGAGCAGACAGTAGTATTTGGGTAGATATCATACACAACACAAACGGATCATTGTGTGTATGGGGCACCATATCCAGAGAAGAAGAGGACCTGCACCTACGTCAATACGTCTGCTCGTATCATTTTTGTGGAGGGGAAAGCTCCAGGTAAAGGTGTTTGTGAGGCTTAGACGTTAACCTAAGAGCTAACCTTGTTACCTAACAGCCTCACAAGCACCTGATGAGTCCGCTTCACTGGATGTTCTGGTGTTCAAGAGGACGTTTGGGTGGATGTTCTAAATCAGGGCTGCTCAATCCTGGTCCTGGAGATCTACCACCAGATCCCACACAGCTGGCTCTAATGTTCAGTTGCTCCTGAAGGCCTTCATCATCTGGATCAGGTGTGTTAGATTCAGGGTGGAGCTAAACTGCAGGGTGGTAGATCTTCAGGACCATGACTGAGCAGCCCTGTTCTAAATGAAGAGCCCTCAAGCACAACACCAACACGTCTTTATAACGCTGTTGTTGCTCAAGCTAAATTCTCCTCGTCCTCAGCTATGGTGACACCCTCTAACCGAGCATATCACACTACTCACAGTATGTTTATTAGCACTGTGGACGGAATATATACCACTGGACTCGCTGTAGCACCGGACAGATGGCCGCTTCTCATTGTTTAATGGTAAATAAGGTGGATACAGTAAGCGGGGCGGATATAACTAGCCGAGTTCATTCCAAACCAGGGGTGGTCATAATATTCTGATATGACAGCATTATGATATTGTTCATTCATTTTTTTACAACGAATGTTGCCACAAAGTAGCTTTACAGAGATCCGGGTCCGAGCCTCTTTTCAAATAAGCCACTGGCGACACTGGGGTTGAGAGGAAGAAACCTTGAGAGGGACCTAGACTCAACAGGGCATCCCGCAACTCCTCAGGTGGACAACAGAATATGGCAAATGTGCCGTCGAGCCATAATACAAGCCATTACACATGCATTGTAATAAAACCCACTTAACATAATTAATGATTGACTGTGTGGCAACATTTTTGTGTGTATAAAAGATGGTAATTGTGTTTTTTGGTCTATTTTTGAATTCTAAGCAATTTTTAATTCCAATTTTTGGAGGTTTTCTTCCAACAGTGATGCCAATGATGTGTCCATTGTGGAAAGAGTGCACTGGGACATTAAACCCGCCCTTACCTGAGTCGGATATGGCGTTATTTCGGAGGTCGAGGGTTTGCAGAGTGTGGTTGTATTTCAGTAGCTCTCCTAACTGCATGGCGTCCTGGTAGCTGTTGAGCTCATTGTCACACAGGCAAAGTTCCTGCAGAGCGACGTTCTTCTTCAGGGCCCCCACTCAGGAGAACAAAGAGGAAATCATCTTAACACCTGGAGCTGCTAACCACCATTATTTCATTACAGAGAGCCGTGAATATCTCATTGTGGAATAATGGGGTGAAAAGGGAGAGAATTGAAATATTAGCAGGGAAATGAAAAATAAATAAAAATGCATGAGCGCCGCGAGCTAGTTCCCCCTGAAACACCCTTTCCAGACGAGACCCAGAAGTTCTGTCAGACCAACTTCATTACCCGAGCCCTGACTATTTACATCATTGCGATTACCATGGTCATCACTGCAATCGACAACATCATTATGTGTCCTTTCAGGACAGGGACCCTTTCATGGGCTATTTGTCTGTGGCCTCACACAGCCGTCTGTCCGGATCAATGCGGCAGATTTGATCAGACCCTTTTGGTTGCATGCCGAATGCCAACATCGCCATCACGCACAGTAGGAACCAAATGGGGGGATCGTTGGATTGATTGGTGGGAGTCCACTCTGCGAGCCAGCAAGTCCCGCAATCAGGGCCCCACCGATCAATAGCAATGATCGGCAGCTGGGCGTCCCGCCGAGAAAGCATAGGGGGCGGCCGCACGGCCCCAAAATATCAAACGGATCCAGACATTGCTTAAAGAAACAGAGCCCCACGAGCAGGATGTGCCACCGGAGTCCTCCCACTCATTTAAGGTCTTCTCACACTGCTCTCGCTAATGGCCCGTGTCCAGAGTGGCTCTTGCTCTTCTCCGCTGAGACATTACCGCCATCAAACAGCTGCAGCTCAGCCTAATCTGGACATTAAAGCCAAAAAGGACAAGAGGCTCAACAAACTGTGCACGCAATAAAACGCACAGGAAGACCATTACAATTACAACTAATGAGTTTCAGTCAATTAGTTATGACTTCTCACAGCTGTCCATCAAACAGATTTCTGCACCCGCAGACCACCACGAAGTTCCTCTAGTCTGGAGAGGGAAGTCTGGGAGCTTCATGTTAGCAGGCTGTAACAGTACTGTACTGTACAGTACTGTACTGTAAACGTTGTAAAGCATTGCACTGTATTGAATAAGTGTTAAAATAGCTAAAATCAAGACAATGCAATACAGTCCATACAGCAAAAATAAGGAGCGTCTAAAATCTTTAATAAAACCATATTTAATAATCTTAAAAATACCTTATTGTATTGTATTGCATATCGTCACTGTCAGAAAAAGGAAAGAGCTTTCAATGTAAGCCAATATAAGCATTTTGGAGCATTTTCTATTTCTCCATTCTTCATGAAATTCTGATACAGCTAAATTGGAGATATAAGGTTTTTGAAGGACAGTGACAATATATAATATTTGCTTGTGCAGTAGCTGTTAGATTTCTGGTAAGATTTTTATAGACCCGTCTCATAAGCATATATTACTGTTAACATGTTACCATACAAATACACTGCATTTCATACAAAATCATTTCTTTAAATATTTATATTAAATATATTGCATTTACCAAATACACTTAAAAACTTATATTTTATATGTTTGTTATATTTTATATGTATATTTTAAGTATATGAGGGAAATATTAAACACAATTTCATGTTAAAATATGAACATGACAAACAATTACACAGTACAAATGTAGTTTTTGGATTATTGGATCTTTTTTTTAAATTGAGAACTAAACAGATGTATTTTAAAATATATTTCATAAAAAATAAATTCATTACTGTCATGAATAACAGCAGTTTTATGGGCCCTAAAATAGAACCCTGAGGCACTCCTAAAAAAAACAAAAAAACAAAAAAAACTAAATAATAAATAATGAATAATAAACCATAAAGTTAAAGAGGTTAAGTTATTAAAAATGCAATACAAATAAATGGGAATAGAAATTGTATAAATGCCAAATAAGTCTATGTTTAAATAAATACATTTTAAATTAAATTAAACTTTAAATTTAACAATGCAGTTACATTTCTAAATATATGGGTTTGAACAGCACAGTGAAGTGATCAATTAAGAGCACAGATTCATTAAACATAAACATACATGTTTTTCATAATGTAGGAGATTAAATATAATCTCTGATCCAGGGAAAACAGGATCTCGGCTTAACAACCATGGCGCTTCATTTAGTTCTACTGACTGAAGAATGACTGCAATGGTAAAAACATGAACTAATAGGCCAACTGCGAGCTGAGGCCCTAGCCATGACATACTGCACTAACTGTAAGCTAACTGTATGGTAGCATCCTAGACCTGAGCTAGCTCAGAGTTAACACACTAGCCCAAAGCTAATGCACCAGTCCTGAACTAATTGCTACCCAATATAATTTAATAGTTTGCAATTAGTATTAAATAATTGCAATGATGCATTATTAAAATACATAATCTGATATTCATACCAAACAATCACCCCACGGGGGGAGGGGGGTCACAGTCAGTGCCACATATTTGCTCAGAGAATATGTGGTAAATGCTATTAGGGTGAATACGTTAGTTTACCACCCAGGTATTGGGTACTGGATTTGCACTGTATTGTGGGAACTGTAGTCTCGTAGAAACGTACAGTGTGCTGACATACTTACACTTCACTTCTTAAATGAACACATTACAGGCTGTACTGGCCACCTCTGGGGGGCGCTATACCGCTTTACATGGAGCAAATGAAATATAAAGAAATTACTTTTTTTTTTTCGTTTGTTTGTTTTTTGAATTATTTTTTTCCCCAATTTTCTCCCCAATTTAGCTGAGCCAATTAACCCACCCACTCAGTAGGACTCCCCCAAACACCTGCAATGGTCACGACACTCGCAGGATGAGGACAAGCACATGCCTCCTCCAATACACATGAAGTCAGACCCCTCCCCTTTTTTTTTACTGCGCCAGGGAACGCACCAGATCCCCAGCTCCAATCCCCAGATCCTGTGTAGTGTCACATTGTGAATGAGGAGGGGATGGAGTTAGTCCTTGGGCACTGACCAGCACACTAACCAGGATACAGCCGCACAGCCCAGTACACTGGACTGTCCCACCTCGACAGGCCGTCTGTAGATCTACGGTATATTTACTGTACCGCAGGGGCCTGTCTGTCTCTGCACGGCCATGGCTGAAGTGTTGTGTCTTTAAAGGAGCTCATATTCAGGGAGCGACTCTCTCTCACAGTGAGCTGGCCACAGCGGCTCCGGCGGATCGGTGCAACAGTGTGTAAAGTGACAGGCAGAAGATTAGGACATCTAATCCTGGCCGAGTCTGACTGTTAGGGTCACGGGGCCAAAATCTGCCACTCCTCTCCTCTCGCTGTCCTCCGTCATCTGTTCCTGCTGGCCAGGGCCATGCATGGACAATGCTCGCTCACTCACTTCTACACACACACACACACACACACAAACACACACACCTCACCCTGGGCCA
Source organism: Salminus brasiliensis (assembly GCF_030463535.1). NCBI lineage: Eukaryota > Metazoa > Chordata > Actinopteri > Characiformes > Bryconidae > Salminus > Salminus brasiliensis. The sequence continues at coordinate 4,296,158 of NC_132887.1, forward strand.
GCACGGACGGTGTACACAATACGACAAGACTCTTGGACCGTTATCAGAACTGTAGCCTTTCACAGATACACTGTGACTAATGATTAGGGGTCCAAGCACTAAAGCGGGATCTGGTGTATCTTTCCTTTATTGACAGACTGGCTTACACTTTTTAGGACAGTAGGCGAAGTGTTAGGAGTCTGTAAATGTAATTTCCCAAGAATTTACTGATAATTAAACAGGAAGGGGTTCAGTGTGAACTCCTGGCGAAGTTGATGCGGCAGTTTACCCAGAAGAGCTCCTGGGTAATTACTAGGAGGCTCATGTGTGAATAGAAGCTGATACACTATCTGAAAATACAGTGTCATCTAAATTACAGTCAGCAAATTGGAATTACGTGGAATTTTGTGACTTCCATACTCTTCTGTGTTTCTTTACAGGAAGGTATTTTATACATGTGCTGTTGGGCTTTCATGCTGAGGTCAGAACCCAGATGCCCTGTTGCCCAATATAAAATATTTATATTCATGAGTTTTTCATTAGTTTTCAATTTTATTTTATTTTATTTTTTTGTTTGTTTCAATTCATTTAATAATTATATTAATTATATCTTCTTGGTCAGGGTTGCGACAGTTCCAGAGCCCATCTGGAGGCATGGGGCGCAAGCCAGGATCTCCCAGGATAAGAGGCCAGTCTGATTCAAAGTGTTAAAAAAATTATAATTTTCTGAAATATATTTTAGTTTATTTTTGACAGAATTTTGTTTTTTAGTTTTATCTCTTGGTATCATGACAAAAGATCAGCAGCCGGAGTCCGAGAGAGCACAATTGGCCACCCCCTTATCACTCTTAAAGTAATGTTTAGGGGTCGCGTTCTTGTCCAGGCCGGAAACCAAACCCTAAGCTTTTCATCAACCGCTATTACGCCAATAAACTAATAAACTAAACTGAAACAGCTGGAATTAGTGTAGAAATCTACACTAGAAACACACACTACATGTCCAAATATTTGTGGACACCCCTTTTAATGAATGCAGATGTGCAAATGCACACACATACACACACATGGCTTGTCTAGTCCCTGGAGAGAGGTACTGCCAGTAGAATAGGGCTCTCTGGAACAAACACGAACCTACTGGCACCATGCCTAACTTCACCGTGGGGTAGAGGGGAGGGTTATAAAGGCCACCAGCATTATTGTTTTTGGAGTGACCTGGGGAGTTGGGGATGAGTTGGGGAACTCATAAATATAATAATCCATGTTTCTACTTGGTGGTCGGTGTGGTGCAACAGATAACACCACTGTCTGCCACTGAGCTACAAAATTCTGTGGGAGACTGGGGTTCGATTCCTGGTCTGGGTGACTATGCTGCGCTACACCAATAAGAGTCCTTGGGCAAGACTCCTAACACTGCATTGGCCCTCCTCTGTAATACAAGTAACCTTGTAAGTCGCTCTGGATAAGAGCATCAGCTAAAATAAATGTAAATGAGGTATGGTGGTGATCACTGAATGCAATCAACTCTTTACAGCAATGCTTCTCCATAATATAGTAGGTAGGTAAGTCTTCTTTTTTGGACAGTAGAGACAGTTACTCCAACAGAAGCAGAAGAAACTCTTTAAAATCTCTTGATTTCAGAAGAAACAATGAATGAGCCGGTGTCCCGGTATTTATATACCAATACATATAGTATTTTTCACATCTTTAAATTTAAAGTGTGCATCATTTATCATTTCCACATAAATAAAATGTAATATATTAACACCAAAAATATGTAATCTGTAAAAATGAACTCCTAGTTTATTATTCAGTTATTAATTCTACTGCTGAAACTATTATAATTTAACCAGGATCCTTTTTTTGTGTAGCTTCTTTTTAGGAGTGCCTCAGGGTTCTATTCTAGGGCCCATAAAACTGCTGCTATTCAGTTATGAGAGGCTTACTGAGTTCAAGAGATTATTAATATTATTAAAGTCTGCAAAAACTAAACTTCAGACCCAGGATCGGTGCACCTCGCCGAACCTTATTCTCTCGAAATGCATTTGTTAAGTATTATCTTCCAGCTGTTTCAGTACTCTCTCTCTCATTGGGAGTTTTCTAGCACCTCCGGTGCGTGTGGCGTGAGGAGCATACCGAGTGTGAAGAGGGGCTTGCCACTGAGGCAGGTGTTTTCAAGGTGTAGCACTGTCAGTCTGCTGGAGAGGAGGGCTTTTGACAGGGCCTGCGCGGGATACTCCAGCAGGGGGATGTTACAGGCATCCAGTCTCCACAGGCATCCACTCTGAAGAGGCCAGACAGCAAGCCATCACCGAGAAAGAGAGAGGAAGAGAGAGAGAGAGAGAGAGAGAGAGAGGGAGGGAGGGAGTGAAAATGGCCTGATTCTGCCCTTTCTACGGACTGGTCTCTCTACCTTTCCAGTCTTTCATCAAACACCAGCCCGTCTGAAGGAGCCGAGAAACGTCAAACCCGAAGAAAACAACTGTGACAGGAGGCTGCTATAGATCTAGAGGCCATTGTTAGGTTTCATCCCCTAGTCCACCACTTCAAAAGTGTCCAGATTTTTTTATTCCTTCCTTTTGTTGTTGGTGAAAAATTCGACTGATCTCGCGTAATACCACCTAAGAGCATCGCCTTTGGTTTGACCATTGAAGTCCGCAGAACCATGAGGGGTAGTTCGACTGTCTTTCATCTAGCTACACTGCTAATTGAACATAATATCCTCGTGAACTTAAGTGAAGTGTAATGATATCCATTAAAATCAAAGTGTGAATACAGCAATATCCTGCGGTGTGAATATTTTCATCTATGATGCATGATAATTCATTACTTTGGATGCACCTGGAATACAAATCAGGTGGAAGATCAAACCCGAGAGCTGAGAAGCAGCGCTGCTCGCACTCCAACAGCAGCTCTGTGTCTTCTGACTCGTAAATCCGTTCAAGGGTACAATTACATCCCTGCAGAATCTGATTTAAGTCTCAGCGTTAACACGGCGAGAAATATTTGATGAAAATCACAAAAAAAAGGCGGCCATAAATATTTGGACAGTGACATTACCTCAATGGATTTAAAGTAAAGTAAACAATGTGTAGGTTTTTAGCTTTCATTCAAGAGGCTTAATGCAAATATCTTATGAACCATTTACGAATTAGACAACAAATGGACTCCCACCTCTTTTAATGAGGCTACTTTTGGTTGCACCCATTGCTGACACAGATGTGCAAATGCATACGTACACACACATAGCTTGTCTAGTCCCTGTAGAGAAGTTTTACCAATAGAATAGACTAGACTCTGTGGAGCAGATAATCATAACCCTATTGGCACCATGTCTTCCTCTTCAATTAGAGCATTCGTTTTAAGAACTGGCTTTTTTTTTGGGCCTAATAATTTGGCTTCCTTAACTTGCATCAACAACTTTTTGGACCACGTGTTGAGAGGTTCCAAAAAATGCATCACCTGCAATAACAATCATGTGTAAACCTTGGTGTTAAACATACTGATTGCCTTGTTTCTGATCCATTGTGGTGATGCGCAGAGGCAAAATTGCAAAATCTGTGTCACTGTCCAAATACTTATGGACATTTAACTCTATGACCAACTTGGCTTGATTTTGCCTTATCTAATAGCCATGTCAATCCACATCCCATGAGCTCTGCCAGTATACGTAGGGAGGCATGAGCTACAGATCATGCAAAACCAAAGTAAACAGAGAGGAAAGGTTACGTTCTTCATTACGTTCTTCTGTTTGGACGCAGCAAAAACATGCGGTCAGTAAAAGCATCATCATAAACATCACCTGTTTGAGCAGACGAGAGAGAGCCTGCCAGCCTGAGACACCTATACCGGCAGTGGAGGAAATGTCCAGGTGTGTGGCCGATTCATAGTATAAAATCATGTCCATCAGTGAGGACGCTCCCTACAGAGAGAAGGGAAACACTGTGTCAGCAGTAATAACTTACAGTAGCACATCTTTATACTGTACATATTAATATAGGTGTTTTTTTATATGTGAAAATTAATGCATCATGTTAATCGCTGCCTTTTGCCAACACACTACATGCCCCACATTTCTGGCCCATATTGTATGTCTATCACTTACATTTTCCTCAAGCTCCGCCCCCTGCAAGTTGATCAGACTGAACTGGACTGATTTCAGAATCTCCTCAAGAGACTCACACGAGCGGTAATCTAAACGAACACCTGCAGGAGAAAAAATCAACACAAAGTCTTAAGGCAACACTCCGGCACTTTTCAACCTAATCTGCATTCTATAATCTATAATCTATAATCTATAATCGATCAGTGCTGCATCTGAAACACACAGGTTATAACCCTGGATAAAATGTTTACTTTCCTGGTCTTAGTAAAAGTTGATGTCTTTTCAATACAGTAAAAATAAAAAGTAAAAATGTGTCTCATGAAACAATGCAGATGTTTTAATTTTTAATAAATTAGAATATAAATATTACAAAAGTACAATTTTAGTGCAGCGGCATGCAAAAGTGTGGGCACCCCGCTTACAATTTCTGCCACTAAGTTCTGTGGTCAGGGTGCAAGAGAGGTTTTCGACTGACAAGTCTGCCATGAAGGTCATACCTGTGCAGGTGTTGCTGCACAGTAGAACAGTGCACCACCTCTCCAGAGTCTGCTAAATCTTCCTATAGGGTCTTTTGCGGTCCATAAGCCTCACTTGAATGGGATTAGATGGGGTATTGTAATTATTACCAGAGTTTCTCAGTGATTTTAGTTCTGTGGGTCAAATGTACTGTGGGTCAACTGTAAAAAATGTAAAAGCTGTAAAATCCAGCTTTAGGAATGACACTGTTTGTGCAGCCTATAGCCCATGTACAGATTATGAACATGTAGCTGCTAAATTTTCACACTAAAATGCATCATTACTGTAAGCGGGTTATAAAATTAAGGGTTATTTATTAATTATAAGAGTTATCAGAATCAGAATCTGTCTATATATATAGAATCTCTATGTATTACACTGAGAGAGAAAAATACACTAAATAATAAATAAAATAAAAAATAATAAGTTAAAAAGTATTAAAGTAATAAAGTAAAATAAAAAACACCTTTTATGTACAGATTTAATTATATTAATTACATTTTTAAATAAACATTTACGGAAATTAACATCTGTACAGCTGTGCAAATAACCCTAGTATAAATGTTATAAAATCTATAAGAAGAAAGCAAAGCATTTTCAGGTATAGCCGTTTCCTGTAATTTGATCCTGTAATACTTTATCAGTGGCTACAGGACACTGGTGGCTATTTTGAAGGTCACAGCTGTAAGTAAATTGAGCTGCCACTCCTAAACCCTCCTTAGCCCATACGATTTGGTCATAAACATAACGAATGCCTGTAGTGAAATGACATCACTTCACCTCCCCATGTAAAACTAACCCCATCCAAATTGGGCTAAACATGGGTTTGGGTTGCCTTTCCAGCAATCCTATGAGCACTTCTCTCTGTTAGTTTTTTCTTCTTAACGTGACCTCCACCGTTCCTGTTAACTACCACTTCTTAATGGCGTTATGAACTGGGGAAACATTTCCAGAGTGCTGATTGATGGGATGAGGTTTGAGGACTCAGACTATTTATAAAATTCGAAATCTGCAGCACTTTGGTCTAGAAGAAACCACAGCACTAAGAAGCTTATTCGGGTCTGAGAATTTACTAAAAGGTTTAGGCATCTGTTTGGGTGCCTAAACCTGTCCATGGCACTGTGCATGTATACTAAAATGCTGCTTGAGCAAGAGTAAAACTCAGTAAAACTCAGTAAAACAGTAAAAAGGTTTTATGCCATATCCACTTTTAGTTCAAATCCCATAAAGGTCTTCTTCTGGTGAGTCCACCATGAAGGTTATATTAGTGCAGGTTTTGCTGCACAGTAGAACAGTGCACCACCACCCCAGAGTTAAATATTCCTGAAGGTTTTTTTTGCAGCCAAATAGGGGTTTGCTTTGCCTTTCCTGCAATCCTATGAGCAGTTCTCTCTCTTTTTGGGCTCGACCTCAACTTGACCTCCACCATTCCTGTTAACTGCCATTTTTGTACTGCATTACAAACTGAGGAAACGGCTAACCCTGAAAATGCTTTGCTATCTTTGTGTAGATTTCTGATTTCTGAGTGCTGGCTGATTATTTATTAATATTTGAAATCTGCATCTTTTGGCCTATCCTAACAATGACCATGGAGCTAATTAAGGGTCTGAGATCTTGGTGAAAGTTATCTAGCCCAGCTCAAATGGCCAAAGTTTTGCACTCCATTGTACATGTATAATGAAACACTGCTTTGAGGATGGTAAACTTCAGGCTTATGCCATTTCCACTTTCAGTTTGAATCCAAGGAAGGTCTACTTCTGATTTGTGCAGGAGTCGCTGCACAGTAGAACAGTGCACCACCACTCCAGAGTTAAATATTCCTGAAGGTCTTTTTTTGGGCTCGACCTCAACTTGACCTCCACCGTTCCTGTTAACTGCCATTTTTGTACTGCATTACAAACTGAGGAAACGGCTAACCCTGAAAATGCTTTGCTATCTTTGGTAGATTTCTGATTTCTGAGTGCTGACTGATTATTTATTAATACTTGAAATCTGCATCTTTAGGCCTATCCTAATAATGACCATGAAGACGCCATAGCACTAACAAGCTAATTAAGGTCTTAGACCTTGGTGAAAGTTATCTAGCCCAGCTCAAATGGCCAGACTTTTGCACTCCGATGTGCATGTAAAATGAAACACTGCTTTGAGGATGATAAAACTCAGGCTTATGCCATGTCCACTTTCCGTTCGAATCCAAGGAAGGTCTACTGCACAGTAGAACAGTGCACCACCACTCCAGAGATAGAGTCCAGAGAGTCCCTACAGTCTACTGCAGTCACGCAGGGCTTTTCATTGGCCTTTCCAGCAATCCTACGAGCCTTCCAGACCTCAGCTTGACCTCCACCCACCATTCCCAGTTTAACTCCAAACACAGATACAGCATTCTGAGCACGAAACAGACCCGGATACAGACGGCGGCTCACTATTCCACCTCTACTACAGATGCAGCAGATAGAGACTAGTTTGAAAAACTCAGGAGCATTCCTTCAACAAGCAAAAGTGCCCGTCCTCCCGCGGAAATCAAAGTCCTGAAATCAGCGCAGTGCCGCGGCGGCGCACACCCGTCCCAAATCTAACGGTGCGGACTTTGAATTCGGCAGCTCTACAGATGTGACTTGGTGGTTGGTGTTCATTAAAGAGCCAAAGAACGGCGCGCGAACGCGATCACGTCCTCCGCGGAGAGGAAAATCAAAGAGCCGCTGATTATTCAGGAACAGATGACTTTTAAACAAAGCCTAGAGAAACACTTTGATGGCCACAGCAGTGCGTCTTTATTAGGCCCGCGCCGCGCAAGCCCTCTCCGCCTCATAAACTCTTATCTTCCTGGTCGGGGAGAAGCCGGATCGCTCACAGCCGCGCGCTGGAGAGGCGATAATTTATTCATCATTAGCATAATCATTTGTAAAATTATTTTTACAATAATCACTTAACTGTACCGTACATGGGGGGAGGGGGGGGGGGTCCGCAAAATCCCATTTTTCTAATCCCCCTCTGCCAACCTCAGATAATGATACTGAGTCTCCGAGTCAGATGTCATCAAGCGCGTGACACGGTGCAGGGAGCTGGAACACGCTGACCCGCATTTAAAATCTCCCATCCACTCCTATCAATAACCGCCGCTACACTCATCAAAGGGACAGAGGCTTAATCCGAGCCCCGCAGGATCTGCGTGTAGATTTCAATTAAGAGGCCTGACAAAGTTTCCGATGTTATCTCACAGTATGGGGCGGAAGATTTCCCGCTGTTTGGGTCCAGTCGCACGTTTGGAAGCGGTGAAAAATGATGGTCATCTTGTACGGCTTGGAGCCTCCAGAACCGGCAAGCAAAGGTTTAACATGAAAAACGAACCTAAACAACCGCAAATTGGTCTATTTGTGTGCTTTGAGAGAGAGAGAGAGAGAGAGAGAGAGAGAGAGAGAGAGAGAGAGAGAGAGAGAGGAAGAGCGTGGCCTACAGCGCAGGCCTAATCCTGCTTACGAGGCTGACTGTATCTCCTCATTACTTTTTCCTATATCCCCATTCTGTAGAGAATTCCTGACAGATAGCTGTAAATCCCCTGTTCCAAACACTAATACGCAGCACTTAACTCTCTGAGTCTATGTTAAGGACTTACTGCATGAGTTCAAGTGTGACATCAGTTTACTGTGATTAGATTTATTTGTGGTAAATAAGATAAAGCCAAGTCAGTAGAAATAGTAGATACTGTGGTATAGTGATAGTACATAGTAGGGCTGGGTATCCCCACTGATTTCTCTAGTCGTATAATGATAGTACATAGTAGGGCTGGGTATCACCACTGACTTCCCTAGTCGTATAGTGATAGTACATAGTAGGGCTGGGTATCACCACTGATTTCTCTAGTCGTATAGTGATAGTACATAGTAGGGCTGGGTATCACCACTGATTTCTCTAGTCGTATAGTGATAGTACATAGTAGGGCTGGGTATCACCACTGATTTCTCTAGTCGTATAGTGATAGTACATAGTAGGGCTGGGTATCACCACTGACTTCCCTAGTCGTATAGTGATAGTACATAGTAGGGCTGGGTATCACCACTGATTTCTCTAGTCGTATAGTGATAGTACATAGTAGGGCTGGGTATCACCACTGATTTCTCTAGTCGTATAGTGATAGTACATAGTAGGGCTGGGTATCACCACTGACTTCCCTAGTCGTATAGTGATAGTACATAGTAGGGCTGGGTATCACCACTGATTTCTCTAGTCGTATAGTGATAGTACATAGTAGGGCTGGGTATCACCACTGATTTCTCTAGTCGTATAATGATAGTACATAGTAGGGCTGGGTATCACCACTGACTTCCCTAGTCGTATAGTGATAGTACATAGTAGGGCTGGGTATCACCACTGATTTCTCTAGTCGTATAGTGATAGTAGGGCTGGGTATCACCACTGACTTCCCTAGTCAATTCGAAAACAGAGCGTTTCAGTGAGAGTTTTATAAAGGGTCAGATATTATGGTCGTTTTTCAGGTTCCACTGTAAAATAGCTCCACACTGCAGAACCTCAACTCCTTTTGAGAGCATCCGCACTGCTGCTGCAGCCGGCTGGGGATAATGGCTGTTAATGGCATCTTGAGGACACCAGATGGCGCTCTAAACACCATGGCTAAACCAAAGACTCGGGACTGGATTGAGATTAAAATATCCAATACCCGATCCATTGAAATATGCCTGGATCGGCCGCATTGCCTATTTCTATCGCACCAAATTTTATTCAAATGACACCATTAACTTACCCAGATTTCCTGACATGTCTTTAAAACCGTTTTTTTATATATATTTCTTTCATTTTTATATTAATATTTTCAGATATTCTCAAATGCAAACCAAATAAAGTACACAGTCAAACAAACTATTTCAACCTGAGAAATTATTATTTAATAAAGCTACACAAATCAGCCATAATATTAAATCCACCTGCCTAATATTTAACATTATGTTGGCCAAAACAGCTCATACCCCCACCCCCCCCCCCACCCCCCCACCACCATCCTCGAGACATGGCCTCCACAATGTGAGTAAGTTGTGAGTTGGGGCCTCCATGACCCTGTCACTGCTTCACCGGACAGTTGTCCTTCCTAAGACCACTTTTGGAAGCCACTGCCCAATGCACACCAGGAACCTCCCACAAGACCTGCCCGATGTTTTGGAGATGTTCTGACCCAGTCATCTAGAACATCACACCTTAATTCTTGTCAAAGTGTCTCAATTGTTTTACTCTTTTTCCATTTTTTCTGCTTCAAAACCTTCATCACCTTCAAGAACCGACTATATATCCACCTCTTGACTATATATCCACCACTGAAATCAGATAACCAATGTTCTTCACTTCGCTTGTAAGCGGTTTTAAAGTTATGGCTGAATGGCGTATTCACCTAGGCAGTCATAAAGCTTCCTAAAGAGATGGACTGAAAGTACCTACTGCAGCAGAAGAGCACTTACAGTCAATAACAGTGGGAAATAGAGGGATGTATATGAGCTCAGAGGAGCAGAGGTAAAGAGAGCCTCCATCCCTCAAATCAAATTACAGTAATAATACAGTACTTTTTTTATGAACGCAATAATAAATTGTTTACAAAGTAAAAAAAATCTGTTCACTCACCCTTCAGATCGAGACACTTGGCTCGGATATTCAGACAGGTTATTTTCTGCAAAAGAAAAATAGAGAGAGAGAGAAAGAGGTGGAGAGACAGACAGGGAGATGTAAACAGTTGTTTATGTAGATTTTTTCCATATAAACAAATTGAAGGTTTCTGCTTGTTCACACTAAAACCATGAATTATGAATTTCGCTCCATTTACTGTTGATGCAAATGTTCCCTTTTAATTAAGCAGGGTATATTAATTAGAAACAGCTGGTCATCTGTTGATGCATTCATTTGCCCATTGCCTGCTCTACATACATATAATTTGACTGTGTCAGTCTGAGGAGCAATATTAATCTGCGAACAGTGGGGCGAGGTAAGCATCTCTGCTTCGAACAAGCGTGAGCAACACTAAGAATAGCATCCGCCCAGGAAAGAGGGGGAGAAAAAAACACGGCGAAATCAAATCCTTCATCTGAGGAGGGATGTGATCATTTATAGCATTTTTCATGCTTCAAGCGAGAGCCTCAATTGGCTTCATTTGGGCAAAAACCAGTGAGTAAATCGAGCAACGGCTTATTTTTCAAATACTGTCTGTTTGTGTTTTCTTTCGGCGTTGAAACGTCCTCGTTCAAAAGAGCTACAGGAGGACACCAACTCCGCCGATAATGATCTCTTTGTTATTCCGGGAGCATGAAAGGCATTTTTTTCAGAGTGATTACAAATGCAATAAAAGTACTGTACACTGTGCATGCTCTTATCTCAGTCTACCTGTAATTATCTCTATATAACATTAGAATAAACCCAAATAAACATAAAGTCAGTGGTCAGTGAGAGTGTCTACCTGTAATTAACTCTATATAACATTAGAATAATCCCAATATTTACATAAGGTCAGTGGTCAGTGAGAGTGTCTACCTGTAATTAACGCTATATAACATTAGAATAAACCCAAATAAACCTAAAGTCAGTGGTCAGTGAGTGTCTACCTGTTATTAACTCTATATAACTTTAGAATAAATGCACATAAACATGAAGTCAGTGGTCAGTGAATAAACATAAAGTCAGTGGTCAGTGAGAGTGTCTACCTGTAATTAACTCTATATAACATTAGAATAATCCCAATATTTACATAAGGTCAGTGGTCAGTGAGAGTGTCTACCTGTAATTAACGCTATATAACATTAGAATAAACCCAAATAAACATAAAGTCAGTGGTCAGTGAGAGTGTCTACCTGTAATTAACTCTATATAACATTAGAATAAACCCAAATAAACCTAAAGTCAGTGGTCAGTGAGAGCATCTACCTGTAATTAACTCTATATAACATTAGAATAAACCCAAATAAACATAAAGTCAGTGGTCAGTGAGAGTGTCTACCTGTAATTAACTCTATATAACTTTAGAATAAGCCCAAATAAACATCAACTGAGTGACAATGTCTACCTTTAATTAACTCTATATAACATTAGAATTAATGCACATAAACATAAAGTCAGTGGTCAGTGAGAGTGTCTATCAGCAATTAACTCTATATAACATTAAAATAAACCCAAATATACATAAAGTCATTGGTCAGTGAGAGTGTATAATTGTAAAATGGTTGTACAGCATTATTCCATCTATAAAAGGCCTGCAGTTCCCCCACATAGTGAAGGTGGGTTGAGATTTAGCACCCAAAAGTAATAGCACCCTTCCTGTGCTGAAGTGAGGGGGACAAAAAAAAAAACCTGTCCTGCATTAAGAAATGTGTACAGCCCAATATGGCTAATCTAGCAGCTAGACAGCAGATAGCAGATGGCATATAGCAGCCAGTACATATCAGCCTGATCGAGGTCCTGGATCAATCTGCTGTAAACATTAACAAGATGTCATCTGGGACAGAGGGAACGCTAAGAAGAAAACAAATCAGATGCTGGAGCCTGCGAACACTCCCCATAGTTCCTTAAGCACATGAAGAACGCCTTGACAGTGAAGACTTGGGGCCGTGGATTCAGAACCTTTTTCGCCTTTTGTTTGATGTTTTTTTTTTTTTCTACATCTTAATAAACGAGGAGATTTGTGAGGCCCTTCGCAGCGGAGCAATGTTCAGCCCTGTGCATTGCGCAAGAAGGAAAATAAGGAATAAGTGCCAAACGTACTGATGTGTCAGGAGGGAGAGGGGACGAAATGAAGTGATAAAAAGAACGGCATGCCTCCTCGGGGCGGAGCGGGACACAGCTTAGCGACTCCACTTCCACGCAAGCCTGCATCTCCAGTGCATTTCTCATTCCTACCCTCAAAGAGCGACACAGGCCCACTGCAGCACTGCGCTGTCTGGGTGGCTTTGTATTAAGGACTGTTTTAGAGCATTTTTCCCTCTTCTTCTCTTATTTCTTATTCGTCTCTGTTTTCCTTTTTTTTATTTTTGAGGGGGGGGGGCTCATTTAATTAGCGGCAAAAATGATTTCAGAACATTTTCCCCAGAAAAAAAATAAAAAAATAAAAAAATAAAAGCTCTCAGGGGTTAAAATCAGCCGCACATTTTCCTTTCAGCATCTTTTCTGCAATAAAGGATAAATTATTTAAAATAACACGACCTTTTATCTCACACCCTTTGAAGGCGGCAAATTAAAAATGTAAATTGAGGTGCTAATTAATATGCAAATATATTCATTCCCGGTTAACAATTAGCAATTAAACCTGCAGTGTCTAGAAAGAGCATGGACAAAATTAGTAACTTAATTTATCATTAAAAAAAATTAAAACATACACAAAATTTTTAATTGACTTTTAAAAATGTTTCCCGTGTCTTTCCCTCTGTCTGCTCATCTGCTCAGAGATGTGCAGGAGGACGTATATTAGAAATAAATGCAGTGCTCTGCAAAAGTTTTTGAAGAAGCTGCTTATCTGGGCAGTAAGTGTTTATCGGCTCAGTAAAACACTAATAAAAGAATAAACACTAATAATAACACTCCTACAGAAAGTGGTGGTGGTTCTCCATCACTGTGTTCATCATTAGAACATCTCCAGAGTTCTCCTCATGGAGTCTAGTACTATTTAGAGTTCTCCTCAGATCAACACCTGGTTTGGTAAATCAGTCACAGATCTCACCTACTTTCTTCAGAATTAGATATTATTGTTCCTTTTTACTGTACGTCAGTAAGAGTGTCTACCTGTAATTAACTCTATATAACATTAGAATAAAACCAAATATACATAAAGTCAGTGGTCAGTGAGAGTGTCTACCTGTAATTAACTCTATATAACATTAGAATAAACCCAAATAAACATAAAGTCAGTGGTCCATAAGAGTGTCTACCTGTAATTAACTCTATATAACATTAGAATAAAACCAAATAAACATAAAGTCAGTGGTCAGTGAGAGTGTCTACCTGTAATTAACTCTATATAACATTAGAATAAACCCAAATAATCAAAAATCCAGTGGTCAGTGGTTTATCTTTATAGGCCTAAAGCCTCTACATAGTATTGTATACTAATATATACATAAAATACAATACATATACATCTAAAATAATAATAATAATAATAATAATAATAATAATAATATATATATATATATGTAGGTGTAGTGTAATGTTAATATAAGGCAAAACCCAGTGATTAGATGAGTGTAAGAAGGTCGTGGCTGAGAAATAAACACGTCTCCTTTTCATCATCAGTGGAGCAGTGCGGTCCAGAGGGTGTGAGGCGCATTAAAGTTTAACAGTGTGGAAGTTATTTATACTTGATGGTGTTTAGATATGAGTGACTTTTCCCCGCGTGCTGGAAGGAGGATGGTTATTACATATCAGAGAGGCAGGAGCTTTCTGATGCACTGAAAGCAGCCAGAGAGAGAGAGAGAGAAACTGAGAGAGAGAGCGAGAGAGGGGTAGCCGGAGCTGCTTTTACTCCAGTGGGGGAACGCTTTGGTTTGAAATACAAACTTCTCCCAAAACCTACGTCTCGTTCGGCACATGTTAAAACTTTTGATGGTGCTTTCTCGACTTCTATAGCGACCAGCGGCTCTGTGGACGCTCCTGTTACTCCTCTCACTTTGTCACTGATGAATAATAATAACGCCTCTCTAGAGTTTCCAGCAAGAGCTGGATGTGAAAGCTCGGCAGCAGTGGCTGGGCCTCAGTTCTCCTGCGAAAGCAACAGATACACCGGGACCAGGAGCTGATGGTCATTATCATTTACATAATAGACTTAAAAAAAGGCTTCTTTAAAGGTTCTTCAGTAGTTATAGATACAGGAGAACTGCTGTGGCAAGCATGGATAGAAGGACCACTTTTGGTTCCACTTTTGGGACCACATGCTGATCAGCATTATTCACTTTACGCCCCATATACACTTAAGAAAGGCATCTTCAAAGGTTCTTCAGTAGTTCTGAATACATGAGAACCATTAATGCATGTCAGAAAACCATGCACAAACTCTTCTTTGTGTGGTTATATGGTTCTTCTGATACAGTAGAACCACTATGACAGCTTGAAGAACAATTTTTGGGTCCATATGGGACCACAATCTGAAGGCATTCTTCTTTAGCAGTTCTAGATACAGTAACCCCCCCTTCACAGCTCAAAGAACCTTAAAGGCCCCTTTGGTTAAATGGTTCTTCTGTTCACACTGGACAAATAAAGGTGCTTCAAAGGGTTCTTTCAGTGATGCTAGAGAAGAACCACCTTTGGGTCCATATGGGACCACAAGCTGATGGACAGTATGTACATTAAGAAAGGCATCTTTAAAGGTTCTTCAGTAGTTCTAAAGACACAAGAACCATTATTACAGATTGAAAATACATGCATGCATGTCACACATTTTCCCGGTGTAGTTAAATGGTTCTTCCGATACAGTAGAACCACTATGATAGCTTAAAGAACTATTTTTGGGTCTATATGGGACCACAAGCTGATGGGCATTATTTACAATACACTCCATATATTCTTGAGAAAGGCATATTTAAAGGTTCTAGTAGTAGTTCTGAATACAAGAGAACCAGTATTACAGATTATCCCCTATTGGCTGGTTAAATGGTTCTTCTGATGTAGTAGAACCACAATGACAACTTAAAGAACCACTTTTGGTTTCACATGGGACCACAAGCTCATTATTCACTTTACACCCCATATACACTTAAGATAGGCATCTTTAAAGGTTCTTTAGTATTCTGATAACATGAGAACCCTTATTGCAGATTAAAAAACTATGCATAAACCCCTCTTAGTGTGGTGATACACTAGAACCACTATGACCGCTTGAAGAACCACTTTTGGTTACATATGGGACCACAACCCAAAGGCATTAATAAATTAAGCTCCTTAAATTCTTGAGAAAGGCTTTTTCAAAGGTTCTTTAGAAGTTCTAGATACAGTAGAACCAGCTCAAAGAACCTTGCACAAATGCTCCTTTGTCTGGTTCTTCTGTACACTCTGTACAAATAAAGGTGCTACAACGGGTTCTTTCAGCCCTTTGGGTCCTTATGGGATCACATGCTGATGGGCAGTATTTACAGTAGGAAAGGCATATTTAAGGGTTCTTTAGAAGTTCTAGATACAGTAGATCCATTTTGACAGCTCAAAGAAGCTGATGGGCATTATTTACAATACACCCCATATATTCTTGAGAAAAGCATATTTAAAGGTTCTTGTACTGGTTCTAGTAGTAGTTCTTAATACACGAGAACAAGTATTACAGATTAACCCCTATTGGTTGGTTAAATGGTTCTTCTGATACAGTAGAACCACTTAGGACAGCCTCAAGAACCACTTTTGGTTCCATATGAGACCACCGGCTGATGGGCATTTTACATTAGTCCCCTAATGCCCTTAAACTAAGCATCTTCAAAGGTTCTTTAGTAGTTCTGAATACATGAGAATCATTATTACAGATCAGAAAGCCATGCATGAACCCTTGGTTCTTTGGTTAAATGGTTCTTCTTTACACTTCAAAGGGTTTCTTAGGTGATGCCAGGAACCATTTGTAGCACCTTGATTTTGAGGAGTCTATAATGGAACATGTGGTTTTTGAGGGTTCCTTGAGCAACGCCCCAGAAGAACCACTTTTACACTACTAAATAAATCAGCTGCACGCTGCATTACAAGGAGAGCCAGATTAGACACTTTAGGAGGAAAAAAGGTTCCTGTATTAAACAGCGGAACTCTTTTAGATGCCACACTTAATGGACAAAAGTATTGGGACACCTACTCATTCATTGTTTCTTCTGAAATCAAGGATATTTAAAAAAGAGCTGATCTAGCTTTTGTTGGTGTAACAAAAGTCTCTAGTCCAGGAAAGAAGGCTTTCTACTGGATTTTGGAGGAGCATTGCTGTGAGGATTTGACTGCATTCAGCCACAAGAGCGTTAGTGAGGTCAGAATGTTGGATGATGATCTCCAAAACTCATCCCAAAAGTACTAGATGAAGCTCCACCATCCATAATACCAGAGAACACAGGTCTTCCACTGCTCCACAGCTCAATGCTGGGGGGCTTTATACCCCGTTGGCCAGCCCTAAAACTGCCCTAATCCTAATCATGGGCTACGATCGCTCAGTAGGTAAAAGTGGCCCGAATCTAATCTTTCTTTTGGTGAGATGTGTGTTATCTGTGTGGCAGTGTGAACTGCAAAACACAATGAATCTGACATTTTCAGATCCCATCTGGACCTCTTTCATATGTGTGGTATTGAAATCAGATCAGAACACATCCAATACGCAGCAATGCGACGGGAGAATGGACGACAGACAGCAGTGAGGGAGGTGGGATAGTGAGGTAACAGAGCTCGTAAACATTGGGGCACGTAACTGCTCTGTGTTTCAAGGACGTCCTAAGAAAATGGCCAAACTCTACCACAGGGGGTCGCTGCTGCTGCGGCATCAATAGAAAATAAAAAGCTTAAAAGGAAAATTTATCGAAACAAAGAACGCAAACAGAAGAAGTGGGCGTGTACAAATACCACACATTTTTTACAGTGAGCTCGAACACGTTCTTAGTGATAAACCAAGCTGTCAGCCACTGCTCTTTTTAGAAAACGTGTCAGTTTAGGAGCATGAACTGTTCAGACGTATGTGGGATATACTGTAGGCCACATTAAAACGATAGCAGGAACGGCCTAAAAAAACACTGAATTTGGTGAGAATATTGGATTTTCGGATTTTCCTGCTGTGTGAATGTGGAAAAAGAACTGTACGTACACCTCTGAGAATCATTGCTTGCTAAACCAACAAATGTCCAACAGGAACGGCAACCACAAATAAATAAACATAAATAAATAAATAAATAGACCATATATTCTTGAGAAACGCATATTTCAAAGTTCTGAATACATGAGAACCAGTATTACAGATTATCCCCTATTGGCTGGTTAAATGTTTCTTCTGATATAGTAGAACCACAATGACACCTTTTCCACATGGTATCACAAGCTGAACACTTACGATAGGCATCTTTAAAGGTTCTTTAGTTGTCACTTAGTTGAATGTGGAAAAAGTACTGTACGTAAACCTCTGAGAATCATTGCTTGCTAAACCAACAAATGTCCAACAAGAACAGCAACCACAAATAAATATACAAACATAAATAAATAAATAAATAAATAAACAGGGTATTTACTAAGCTTTTGGAGATATGGTCCATACACACTTCTAAGGGCTCTTTGGTACTTCTGAATACATGAGAACCACCATCGCAGATCTGAAAACCATGCATGAACCCTTCTTTAAGGTTATATGGTTCTTCTGATACATTAGAACCACTATGGCAGCTTAAAGAAACTCTTTTGGTTCTATATCGGCCCACAAGTCTATTAATTCACAGGTTGATTTATTTACATTAGGCCTATTTACACCCCCACAAGCTTATTTAAAGGTTCTTTAGTAGTTCTGCATACATGAGAACCATTATTACAGTTACAGGAATATTAAAATAATCTAGATCACATTAAAATGGCAGTGTGCACGGCCTAAAAGACTATATATATATATATATATATATATATATATATATATATATATATATATATATATACATATATATACTGTATGCCACATTAAAACGATAGCAGGAATGGCCTAAAAAAACATTGAATTTGGTGAGATTATTGGATTTTTGGATTTTCCTGCTGTGTGAATGTGGAAAAAGTACTGTATGTACACCTCTGAGAATCATTGCTTGCTAAACCAACAAATGTCCAACAAGAACGGCAACCACAAATAAATATGCAAACATAAAAAAATTTATAAATAAATTAATAAATAAACAGGGTATTTACTAAGCTTTTGAAGATACAGTCCATACACACTTCTAAGGGCTCTTTGGTACTTCTGAATACATGAGAACCGCCATCGCAGATCTGAAAACCATGCATGAACCCTTCTTTAAAGTTATATGGTTCTTCTGACACATTAGAACCACTATGGCAGCTTAAAGAAACCCTTTTGGTTCTATATCGGCCCACAAGTCTATTAATTCACAAGTTAATTTAGTTACATTAGGCCCCGTATACACTTAAAAAAGCTTATTTAAAGGTTCTTTAGTAGTTCTGCATACATGAGAACCATTATTACAGCTAAATGTTTCTTCTTTACACTATAAAAATAATCTAGGTCACATTAAAATGTCCATTAAAACATTAAAAGGTTCCAATTTGGTGAAAAATCGGCCTTGGGCCACTGTACCTGCTGTGTGAACGTGGCCCAAGGCTAAAGTGAAAAGCACTGTACGTACTTTTACCTCTGAGAAACGTCGCTTGCTAAACCTACAAATGACCAGCGAGAGCGTGCAGCAGCACTTAAAATAGAACAGCAACCACAAATAAATAAATATATAAATAAATAAACAAACAGGGTCTCTGCTAAGCTTTTGGAGACCCCAGGTCCATTGCTCAAACCCATTGTTGTTTACCACTCTCCTATGAAGACGTAACCAAAAGCAATGCTGTTTCATCCACTTAGAACATTTCAAAGAAAAGTGAAAGCCCCTGGGTACAATAAAAGCTTTAAATAGTTTTCCACAGCCGTCCTCCAGGGACTACCCTGCCTGAAAATACCTAATTTGATAAATATGCTCTTTAAGCAGCGAGTTCCATTTTGCATAGCCTTATTATGAATTCACATGCAGTCTTCAACTAAATATCCCTCCTTTTAGCCGGTGCTTATCTATACATATTTTACTCTTTTTAGAAAGGGGGGAGGGGCGGGGAGGGGGTGTAGGGGCTGTATTGGGGTGGGTGGGGTGGGGGGGGACCACCTACATTACTTTAAATGCAATTGGTCTCATTAGCACCTCACAGATAATACAGAGAGCGTGGTTAATGTAAGCACTGCTAAGTCTCTAATTTTCAACAAATAATTCTCCTTGATCTAATCGTAAATTTATGCAGAGGGGAAACTGATGCTCTTAACATTGCTGGTCAAAGTAAAATAAGTGAGTGCACAGGCTGAATTATGCATGGGTGTGCGCGAGTGGGTGTGTGCGAGTGAGTGTTAGCGTGCGAGTGTGCGAGTGTGTGTTCATGCCTGAGTGTATTTGATTCTCATTTACTTTCATTCTTCAGCACTGTTATTGTCTTCTTGTGTCTAAGTTCAATAAGACTGCATTAGGCTAATTAACGTTAATATTTTGCTTCAAATTTCACGTCCTTTTAGCTTCTAAACAACACGACCCCAACCCAAGTCACAACCCCTGTATATTAATAATATCAAACATTAGCATTGCATTCCAGTGACTTCCAGTGCAAATATGCTCACGAAACCAGACCTCCGGGCCCTGGGCTGGCTGGGTTTTAACGGGGCTCTGGCCGTCTCACCTGTATTTGGTCCAGGGTTTTCGGGTCGGGCTCCACTCTGTGCTTCCTGCAGCTCTGCTCGTAGGCCAAAATAATCTCTGCCAAGGTTAGACTGTCACCTAAATTAGAAAAAGAGAAATCACCCCGCAGAATAAACGCCTCAACGGCGACGACCTTTCATTCCTTATCTACTAATTTACTGTTTATTGTGTCTTAATGAGCTGTCTGCAATTAGATCTGCTGATGAAAGGACGTGAAAAACGCTCCTTAGTTCTAATGCACTTCTCTTTGCTTCATTAAAGTAAGGTAGATGCATTCTGAGCCGTGAGATTACATCTCAGAGAAATGATGAGTATGAGCTTTGAATCACTCGCGAGTCAAAAGCAAACAAACAAACAAACAAACAGAGTAAACGACTAGTGTAATAAACTGAGCAATATAATCAATAAAATATGACTCTAAAGTTTATCACTGGTGTCATGCAAAAACGGCAACTTTAGGTTTTCAGTTTCAGTTTTCATTTTCAATTGGAGCCAATTATATATGTATATATATATTAATAGAGCTTTTCTATTGGTCCATTCATAATGAAGTAGTGCCAGATTCAAATTATGTCGAAAACTAAAAAATGGCAAAAATGGAGATTGCAGATTTTGCATGATAGCAATGCTATATTGCATATATAATACAATAGCATTAGCTTAGCATAACTGTATAAAGATACTGAGACCTTTAACCCCTGGGGTTAATAATAAGAATAATAAGAAGAATTGTAAAATGATGTATACTGTGATACTGTGTGTTAATTTGTTGAGTTTTCAGACCATAATATTAGACAATATTTCATACCTTTGCAACAGCAGGGGGGTACGTTAGGGTAATTCTAGGGGTCTGTTACTAACAGGGGCCCTAAAAATGTATTGTGTGAGTATTTTGGCAGAGCTGTTAGATTTGTGGGGCCCAGTGTAGTATCTTTTCAAGAAGCTCAGAATCTCTGGCACCATTTAATTCAAACAGTGAGAGTATAAAATCCCCTAAAAACATTTATAAAATTATATTATTGACTGTTTATCAGATTTTTTATTCCCATAAAATCCGTTTGGTTGTTCTACCACCAAATGTTCATAAAGTAGGGCCCCAGTTAAACCCCTAAACTGCCAGGAGGCATGGTGCAAATCCTGGACATTAATTAATTTTAATCTTATTAATTCATCTGTTTCAAAACATCTAGGTCACTGGAGCTGTTAGCTGAGCAGCGGTAATTCTGTGTTATCATGTTTGTGAGGAAAATAAAGAGAATTAAGATTGAGAGACTTTTCCAGCGAATCCAGCGAATCACGTGGCGATGCAGTACAATTTACATGAAACCATAACAATCTCATTTGATGGCAGCTTGTTTATATTGCTCATAGTATGAATAGATTTGTGCCACGTTTTAAATGTTTACATGTAGTCCTGAAAACATACATGTCTAATCAGGGAGTAGAGAGGATGTATTGTAGTTGGCATGTACAGTGGCCTTTAAAAGTATTTGGACATTTACGGTGTATTATGGATTATTGAGCAGTGGCTGGAGTTCTTCTCCAAGCTTTCTCCACACCATAAAATAGTAATATATACTAATATACTAATACAGAAATCTGATACATGACCTGTGTATGCACTATTTTTCAATTCAATACAATTATTACAAAGCAGCTTTACAGGAATACAATCAAAAATATAAGTATGATACACATATTATGCATACACAAATATATACAGATATATTTTTACCAATATTCTGAAATATATACCCATTTCTTTATGATATATGTGTATATATGTAACATATGGATCATATATATATATCATCGCTGTCCCACATAATCTTTATTGTTGTATTTCACATTTTGGTATAATTTGAATTTGCATAATTTGACTTTACATTGTGTCAAAATATCATGATGAACGTACCAACAGAAATGTTTCTAAAATGACTTGGAGTGAAATCTTTTACATTGACTTCCATTAAAAGCTAAGAGGGTTTTTTCCATTTCCTGTAAAGCTGCTGTTTTTTCTATAGTTTTAAATATATGCATTAAATTTATATGATTTTATATACAACTGAAATATATGTCCTGCATTTAAAAATGGCCAATTTCTAATAAGCAGGTATATATGTTATATATTTCATTATGTGACAAATACATTGTTGCTGTGGTCTAATCCTCGTATGTCCAAAACAACAACTTTCTAGGAGAAGGGAAAAACCCTCTTAACTTTCAATGGAAGTCAATATAAGTAGATTTTATTCCAGGTCATTTTGGAGCATTTCTATTGGTCCATGCATTATGAATTCTTTACACAATGTTAAGAACAACTGTTAGATTTAGATTAAGTCAAAAAGTGAAAAACGGTAAAAATTGAGATACAAGGTTGTTGTGTGACGGCGCATTGTTGGATCTGAGAAATCTATTCTTATACACATACACATACATATATGTATTCTAATATATGTAATATACTTGAAATCATGTATCATATTTCTGTATGTGTAAAATTAAGCGCACCATTACATTAACATGACCATTGGTTTAATGGTTAAAGTGTCCAAATACTTTTCAGGCCCACTGCAGAGCTGGAGAATCGGCAGCGAGCGAAAGAGCTGAAGGAGAGATTCTACGGATAGAAAAGCGTCTCACCGTCCCGTAGTGTGTCCCTGCTTTCAGCGAAGCCTGACACCATCTCCTCGTCAGGAGGAAAGGACACATGCTTCCCCCCTCTGCACTTTTTTCCAAACGGGCGCGTCGCCTCTTCTTCCTCTGTGTGACCTGTCATTGTCATCAGCGGCGCGGCCCAGATGTGAGAGGCTTCACTTGATGTAGGCCATCTGAGCGCTGGTAGTCTGAACAGGCACTAACGGCGGTTGACATCCAGTAATATTTGATGAAGTAAACATGAGTCTATCCTCATGGCTATACCCATACCAGCACGGCTATGGAAACATCACCCAATTCCTATTCCGTCTGACAACAAAACCAGTCAATGAACTCCGGGATCCACTTGTGCGAACTGCTCTGTCGCAGTTCCAAAACAGTCAGATGGCAGTTGGAAACTTAAGACCTGTGCTTAACACTTTTACAAAGCAGTTACAGGATACCACAGCATCCATTATTAATGAACCCCGTGCCTCTCGGTGCTGGTGGAACTCCATTTCAACATCAAATATGCACACAGCGATATGCTGTGTAAGAACACAAATGAAATACTCGGATGAAAGGGCATTTTCGAGCACTGTTTCGGAGAAAGACCAAATATAACCTACCAGCACCGCAAAGGATCGCGGCGGAGGGTCGACGCCTACGCGGACAGTAATTGCTAATGTATGTGCGGTCTGAGCAAACAGGATTAATAGGCCGTAATGTTTTTAATGAAACCTGCATTTATATTCATTCCACTGTGCTTCAACTAGGGACGCACCGATCCGATACTAGGATCGGATATCGGTCCTGATACTAAGAAAATTAGCTGGATCGGGTATCGGATAATTAGGCAGATCCATTTTTATGGAACCTCCAGTATTCTAGGACATCATACACATTTATCATAGCAAACAGCAAGTGTAGTTATCCAGCTTGTCTTCCATATAAGGAGAACTGAGAAGGGAGGGGCTGCTCGCTCCTCTTTAGTCTCATAGACTTGAAACCTCAGAATAAAAGTCCTGAGCCCAGACAACACTGTGTATAAATGCACAATTATTATATGTAGTATTATAATTTTATATATAAATATAGAATTTCCGAGCTTCTTTGGAGTTTCGAGCTTTACAGTACATTACTTAATTTCAAGATATTTTAAAAATTATATATTTAGGCCTAAAGTTCACCTAAAAATCTTACTTACTTAGTCTCTCTAAACCTCTAGGTTAGTTATTTCGGGGCAGTGGTGGCGGAGAGCACCAGGCTATTGACTGAGGTCGGCAAGCTGCCACTGCTGGGCCCTTAAGCAAGGCTCTTTACCCTCTTTGCTCCCCAGGCACCACAGCAATGGCTCTGTAGGTACTGTAGGTATGTGCTGCACGGATGGGTTAAAGGTTAAGGCCAAATTCCATATGGTTGTCTATTGTCTCTATTTTTTATTTTAATTTTCTTTTTGTATTTTTTTCAACTCCTGTCTCCTATTATTATTACAAATATGCTAACAAATGCACTGTTTACATATCAAAATGAAGAAAATATGCATGGGAATTGAGTTTAGGTCCACAGCACTGCTACTTCAAGGCTGTAAACTGCTAATACTATGATATGATATGCTAATACTATGATATATACTCATTAAAATTAAATTAGGATAGAAAACCGAGAAGGGAGGGGCTGCCCGCTCCTCTTTAGTCTTAGAGACTTGAAACTTCAGAATAAAAGTCCTGAGCCCAGACAACACTGTGTATAAATGCACAATTATTATATGTAATATTATAATTTTATATATAAATATAAAAATATAAATTATATATATTATATTGACAAAAATTGGGTTTATTTATATCTGTGGTTATTTGTTATAGTTTAGTTAATTAGTAAAGTAATGATTACATCAGTCCTGATGCCTTAAGTCTCTCCCACATGGTGAAATATACAATGTATTAATTCAACATTGGTATCGGATTGGTATCGGGTATCGGCCGATATGCAAAGTTCATGTATCAGTATCTGTATTGGAGCAGAAAAAGATGGATCGGTGCATCCCTAGTTTCAATAGGCCTACAGGTGTGTTTGTTGTGTCCGTCTGATACAACCGTAAGACAGAACAGATGATCATGAGGTGGAGCTTTTTCCCCTTCATATGGGAGAGTAGAGCTTCATTCCCCGACTGGGCAAGCACACACACCATGCTACAGCAATAAGCCGAGACCGCGGGCCGATAAGAGGCCTATCTGTCTGACGCTGTTCAAGCCTAAGCTCTGCATAAGATCTGTGCATCACCTGGCCCTGCACTGCACTACTACAACTGCAACTAAACAGCTCAGCCCCACTGCACACCCCCAAAGACTTTATTCAATAGAAATATATCAGATATTATAATTATTCAATATTATATAGACTTAATCAGTGCAGTAGTGTGTATAGTGTGAGTTATTCTGTATTTTATTATGTAGATATTGGGAGGAACTACTGAGAGGGGATATGCACCTACACTTTTCACTCACCTTTACACCTGTGTTAATGTGTAAAGGCAGTTTAAGTGATTTTATTTGATTTTAATGAAATAATGCAAGCACTATTGTTTAAGACCTTGAAATAAAAAGTCCAGGTTCTGCAAAAGTTTGAATTTCCGAGCTTCTTTGGAGTTTCGGGCTTTACAATACATTACTTAATTTCAAGATATTAAAAAAATTATATATTTAGGCCTAAAGTTCACCTAAAAATGTTACTTACTTAGTCTCTCTAAACCTCTAGGTTAGTTATTTCGGGGCAGTGGTGGCGGAGAGCACCAGGCTATTGACTGAGGTCAGCAAGCTGCCACTGCTGGGCCCTTAAGCAAGGCTCTTTACCCTCTCTGCTCCCCAGGCACCACATCAATGGGTCTGTAGGTACTGTAGGTATGTGCTGCACGGATGGGTTAAAGGTTAAGGCCAAATTTCATATGGTTGTCTATTGTCTCTATTTTTTATTTTAATTTATTTTATTTTATTTATTTGTTTTTTTTTACTTACTTTTTAACTTTTTAAAAATATTATCAAATTTCAAATACTGGCCACAAATATGCTAACAAATGCACTGTTTACATACCAAAATAAAAAAAATATGCATGGGAATTGAGTTTAGGGCCACAGCACTGCTAATACTATGATAAAGCAATGACTCATTAATATTTAATTAAATAATAATCGCTTATAAAGCTAATACAGAGCATTTATAGGACTAAAATGTACAGTAAAAAGCAAACAAATATGTAATACTGAAAAACTATACTGTTATTTAGTCAAAGTCCGTGGGCTTGTGCTAGTTCCTGGTGTCGACTAAATAACTACAAATCCCAGCCTGCCTTGCGTGCCCCCGTCTTAACCAATCAGCGTCTTCGTTTCAGCAAGAGTTGTGCGGGAATTTCGGACCAGGAAAGAGCGAAACACCGAGGTTCGTAACAGGTGTATAATATTAATAATAAACACGCTGGGAATGTTCAGGGCGGGCAGTGGAGAGGAGGGGGAAAGCTCGTTAAACTGGGCCTCGCTTAGTTGGTTATTTAAGTCGCGTATTCCTAAAAGTGAGAAAGTTAGCCGGCTAAGCTAGCAGGCTAAGTTAGCTAGCATGCTGGGACTGAACTGCGTCAAGCCTGTTAGCATTAGCATTAGCATTAGCATTAGCTTCAGCCTCAGCCCCTGTCCCCTGTCCCCTGTCCCCTGTCCCCTGTCCTCCAGAGCTCCGTTTAAAGCCCGTCATTCAGCGAGTGTACAGGATGTGAGTGTGGCTGCTGGCTATAATGTAGCACAGCAGAAGCGTGGGAGGCAGAGCTAGCTCCTCTTAGCCCGTTTACTGGAAGCTGCTGGACTAGAATCATAGCTGAGGACCAAAGAAACAGGGGGTGTCTGACCTCCTGATGCTCTGTGTATCTGTCTGTCTATCTGTCTATCTGTCTGTCTGTCTATCTGTCTGTCTGTCTATCTGTCTGTCTGTCTATATATCTGTCTATATATCTGTCTATCTATCTGTCTGTCTGTCTGTCTGTCTATATATCTGTCTATATATCTGTCTCTGTCTGTCTGTCTCTATCTATCTGTCTGTCTGTCTGTCTCTATCTGTGCCTATATATCTGTCTATATATCTGTCTCTGTCTGTCTCTATCTGTGTCTATATATCTGTCTCTGTCTGTCTGTCTGTCTCTATCTGTCTGTCTGTCTGTCTCTATCTGTGCCTATATATCTGTCTCTATCTGTGCCTATATATCTGTGCCTATATATCTGTCTATCTATTTGTCTGTCTGTCTGTCTCTATCTGTGCCTATATATCTGTCTATCTATTTGTCTGTCTGTCTGCCTGTCTCTATCTGTGCCTATATATCTGTGCCTATATATCTGTCTATCTATTTGTCTGTCTGTCTGTCTCTATCTGTGCCTATATATCTGTCTCTATCTGTGTCTATATATCTATCTATCTATTTGTCTGTCTGTGTCTATCTGTGTCTGTATATCTGTCTATCTATTTGTCTGTCTGTCTGTCTCTATCTGTGTCTATTTGTCTGTCTGTCTCTATCTGTGTCTATATATCTGTCTCTGTCTGTCTGTCTCTATCTGTGTCTATATATCTGTCTCTGTCTGTCTGTCTATATCTGTGTCTATATATGTCTATCTATTTGTCTGTCTGTCTCTATCTCTGTCTATATATCTGTCTGTCTATATATCTGTCTATATCTGTCTATCTTTGTCTATATCTGTCTATCTATTTCTCTGTCTGTCTGTCTATATATCCGCCGGCCTGTCTATCTTTGTGTCTATTTGTCTGTCTCTATCTGTCGGTCTCTTTGTCTGTATCTATATGTCTGTATGTCTATATGTCTGTTTGTCTTTCTTTGTCTATATCTGTCTGTCTATCTATTTGTCTCTGTCTCTTTATCTGTCTGTCTATCTATTTGTCTGTCTGTCTGTCTATATATCTGTCAGCCTGTCTATCTTTGTGTCTATCTATTTGTCTCTTTGTCTGTATCTATATATCTGTATGTCTATATATCTGTTCCTGTCTATCTTTGTCTATATCTGTCTATCTGTCGTTGTCTATATCTGTCTGTCTGTCTATCTGTCTGTCTCTTTATCTGTGTCCATATATCTGTCTGTCTGTCTATCTTTGTCTATATCTGTCTGTCTATCGTTGTCTATATCTGTCTGTCTCTTTATCTGTGTCTATTTGTCTGTCTGTCTGTCTATCATTCTCTTTGCTTACATATCTAAAACACCATCCTTATACACACACACACACGTCTGTCCTTCTGATGTTTCAGAATTGCTGCTTGATTGAAACATTAATATGTGAACGAAAGCCAAGCCGCTTTGTGTGATCTTGTGTTTATACATGGTTAACTTTAGAGAAGCTTACAATGAGGAACCATAAATCAGGATGTCCGCACAACTGCAGCACAATACAGATAATTCAGAAGCTCTTTATTTCGGCAAGTTTGTTTCACTTACAAGGATTTTACTTGGTGAGAGCAATAGAGGCATGACATGTAACAAAAAAACTATTAACAAGTATACACTTAGAGATAAAAGTACACTAAACAATAACTAGAATAAAGAATAATAAGATAAAGCGCTGTAAGAAATAAATTAATGGAAAATAATTTGTCGGCTACTCAAAATATCCAGTACACCTTCTGGAGTTTGTATATGTAATGTTGACTGTACGTATAACTGTAAATACACATCTATATATAAATAGCAACGTGTACATCTGTATATTACATAACAATAGTTGGATAGTGTACGTTGATGTGTGTTTGGGCTGGGCGATATGGTAAAAATTTTATTATTTAACGATGTTTTTCATAATACATGATATTTATGACAATACATGTAATCTCAGACTAATCATCAGTAGCAACAGATTCCTAAAAATTAAACCAGTCTAATTACACTGTAATGAAACCTGCCGTTGATCAGTGTTAATTAAGCACTAACAGTCTCCTCGATTTGATAAGAAAAGCATGTTGTGTATCACCATAACACAATTTATCATGATACGAAAAAATATTGTCATGTTGTCCAGTTCTGAGGTGTATATTTTCGTGTGTGTGTGTGTGTGTGTGTATATATATATATATATATATATATATATATATATATATATATATATATATATATATATATATATACGCTTGTTTATAATGTGTGTATGTCTTGGACATAAGTTTCAGAGGTAATACACTCTTCAGACGTCTTGTTACATGCACTAAAGTGTATAGTCTAGAGTGGCACGTCTCACCCCAAACCACTCTGAAGGGCTATGTTTACAATCTAATTCAACTGAATTGTGCTAAATGAAATTCCACGTTAGGAAACATAGCTACTCGCTCATTAGTCTGATGGTTAATTTTAACTTTATGTCCTGTATCAAACACTAAGACTTTGCAATCTTTATGACCTTCAGATGCCACCCAAAGCCAGGTCAGCAGGAAAAGGGAAAGGTCCAGCTAAGAGAAAACTGGCAGAGGAATTCCCGCCAGGAGAAATACTGACAGACACAGCGAAGAAAAGCTGGAAAATTGGGGCTCCGATTGGCCAGGGAGGCTTTGGTCTCTTGTATCTTGGTGAGAGTTTGTGAAATATTTTGTTAATGTGTATATTAATATCTGGTGTGAAATGACACTTAAGTCACTGTATTTTCTCTCTTCAGCAAGTGATGATGCATCCAAAGCTGTAGGAGCAGATGCGCCATATGTGATCAAAGTGGTAAGCCCTAACACCTCACATGAACATGACATGAACACAGGTGACAATGTGGCAGTTCTGCATTCCTTTAACGATTGTTATTCTTACAGTTAGTGGCTTTACAGTATAGACAGATAGAAACATCTGTTACTATATAGAAATTCACCTCTTTATCTTTAGCATTTCTGTCATGCAGAGATCTTGTTGACTCCAGACAAATCACACTTTACTACAAGTCACTTAGTGGAATCTAATAAAGTAATGGAATATTAATAACTCACAGCAAACGAGCTTAACTTCCTATTTAAGAAATATTACTTGGTCTTTTTTAGTAGAAAACATGAACCAGATGTCATGCTGGTTGTACTGGTCAGTTACTTTGGTCATGCCGGTCGACTAGCTTGGTCAACCTGTTGAACGAGTTGGGTCATTCTGGTCAATTACATTTGTCATGCTGGTCGACTAGCTTGGTCATGCTGATCATGCCAGTCAACCGCCATGCCATTCAGCCACTGGTTGTACTGGTCGACCAGCTTGGTCATGTTGGTCAATTACATTGGTCATGCTGATCGACCAGCTTGGTCATGTTGGTCGACCTGCTGGGTCATGCTGGTCAATCATGTTGGTCAATCACATTGGTCATGCTGGTTGTACTGGTCGACCAGCTTGGTCATGCTGGTTGTACTGGTCGACCAGCTTGGTCATGCTGATCATGCAAGGCCAATCACCTTGGTCGTACTGGTTGTACTGGTTAGCAAGCTTGGTCGTCCTGATCATGCAAGGCCAAGCACCTTGGTCATACTGGTTGTACTGGTCAGCCAGCTTCGTCATGTTGATCATGCCAGTCAACCACCTTGGTCATGCTGGTTGTACTGGCCAATCATATTGGTTATACTGGTTAATGAGCTTTTTCATGCTGGTCAGTCACATGGGTGATGCTGTTCGTCCAGCTTGGTCATTCTGGTTGATCATAGTAGTTGTACTGGTCAACCAGCTTGGTCATGCTGATCATGCTGGTCATTGAGTAGCTGGTTAACTAGCTTGTTTAGGATGTGATTTCTGATACCTTATGCTGGTAAGAGCTAAGCTGATCAACCAACTGGGGCAGACCAGGCTGTTTTCTTAACCTTCAGATCCTTGGAAAAGAAAAATTAGTATAAAAATGTATTGAAAAATAAGCATATTTTGCCATTTCTCATTACTTTGGCACATTTGTAAAGCATTTTTTCTTTTCGCAATATGTTAAATTAACCAAATAAACAGGAATTATGCTTTAGAAATGCATTAGGACTGTCTCTGTAGAGGGTGAGAACCTATTTACACTTATTTACACCTGTAATTTGACCAGGGATGCCCACACTTTTGCATTTGACGTGTGTGATAAATAAATAAATAAATCTATCTATATATAATATAAATAAATTTATTTAAAGAACATATTCTGATGTATCTGTGCACCTGAGCTTGCCTTTAAACCCTGACTGTGTTTTGTTTCTTGCGTAGGAGCCCAGCGATAATGGCCCTCTGTTCTCCGAGCTGAAGTTTTACATGCGAGCCGCCAAACCTGATCTAAGTACGCCCTCATGACTACAAACACACCCTCGTATGCATTATGATCTGCACTGAGAAAAAGGGAACAAGCAACTCCCTTAATTAAAGAAAGTTTGGGGCTCGGCACATGGGCCTTATGGAGACACACAAACACTGACTGAATGCCTTTGGTGGTTCCTATGGTTGCCCTAAGGCCACAAGAACGTGTTTTATTTAATAACAATCCAAATGTCAGTCTCCCTTGACAATTAACTGTTATATTACTAAGGAATGCTCATGGTTTATTCATTAGAATATGATGTTGGTAAATATTTGTCTCACCAGCAGATTAGCTTGCGGCTGCCACACTGATGTCTCTAAGGAATTATACCCTTATATTATGAGTTTAAGAAAATATGTCTAGATATTTCCAGCCTTTATTTGCTTTATTATATTATTTACTGCCTTTGCTCTCAGTATACCTTAATTTAACCTTCAGAACCTTTTCAGAAAGTTATTATAGTGCATTATTATTATTATTAGAATTATGACTTATTTATTTATTAAGCCAACCCCCCTTGTTTTATAAGTTAGATATTGTCGCCTTTAAAGCAAAACTTTGTATGTCTATTTGACATTTTTCAATTTTTGATGTAAAATAAACATGACGGTTGTTCTTTACATTGGTCCTTTCATTATACATTTTATTAAGAATGGACCAATAGAAAGTTCTTGTTCTGTAAAACTGGCAGTTTAGAGATATGAGGTTTTTGCAAGACGACGGCGATATTTTTAATAAATTCACGGCATATTTTCACTTTGTTTCAGTTGGAGCTTGGATAAAGTCACGGAAACTGAAGTACTTAGGAGTTCCAAAATATTGGGGTTCAGGACTTCATGAGAAAGGCGGGAATAGGTAAGATCGGGCTGGGAGTTTGTGGAGTGCCGTCCTGTGAGCATGATGCCCTGACATAGAAATGACTGAACCTGTGTGTGTGTGTGTGTGTGTGTTACAGGTACAGGTTCATGGTCATGGACAGATTTGGGACAGATCTACAGAAGTTGTTTGAAGAAGGTGGCAAAAGGTTTCCACGTAAACTAGTTCTTCAGCTCGGCCTTAAACTTGTGAGTTCCATCCGTTCATGTCTCTCCTTTTTTCCACTCCATTTCTTCATTTGAGCCTGTTCTGAATGCACTGCTAACCTGAATTTCATCTTATGGTTCTTCTGTTTCTTCTAGCTTGACATTCTAGAGTACATCCATGAACATGAATATGTACATGCTGACATTAAAGCCTCCAACCTACTGCTTTCCCACAAGAACCCCAATCAGGTCAGTGCAGAGCTGCTTGCTTGCTGTAAAGCGAAATATTGGAATGAATAGGAAATATTGGATCATTTAAAGGAACTGTATCATACACTATCATTGTATCTTTTTTTGTATGTATGTTTGTCAACAAACATAAAGGCATAACAATACAAATAAATGTACCATGGGAATAAACAGGTAATTATGGGAATTGACTGAAATTAATAGGAATAAAATGGGAATATTCAAAGCTAAAGGTAAGAAACTGATACCAAAAACCTGTTGAATAGCATGCTGTACATGTGATGGAGGAATGAGCAGTGAATGCAGAGGGTGTGGTCTCAATAGCCCTGCAGTGTGTAATGTGCCTGGGATTGCAGAGCAGCTTTGTTATTCAACTGTTTTGGTATTATATCTAATTATTTTAGCCAAAATGCTTCAGTATATTTTTTCACCAACTACATGTAAGTTTCTCATCTCCCGTTTTTTCCTGAATTTCCCGTTTTTTCCCATTAATTCCCATAATTACCCGGTATTTCCTGGTAAATTCCCAGAATATTGCAGCCCTATTCTTTATACAGACACACAATAAAAAAAAAATGTTATTCAGTTAATAGTAATAATTGCTCAATCAGAACTGAGGAGGATGCTAATGCTAATGCACACGCACTAAGTAATCAGACTGAAGATTTGTAGAGGAGCTGGGAGCTAAATGGTCAGGTAGGTCAGTCAGACTGGACTGTAAGATATTAAACACTGCAGAACAGTCATTTAAAAAGTTGCTCCAAGCAAGGTAAAGCAGATCAGACTTTAGTCTGATTACAGAAACTGGTACTAAAATAGTGATCTTACTGCTGCTTACTTAGCATGGCTTACTTACATTGTGGGGCTGTATTATGTACAGAAACACAAAGATCAGAACCGATCGATATCCACCGATAGTCGGATTGATCAGGGGGTATAAAAAAACCTTGTCTGGGACATCCTTAACACACACACACACACACACGCACGAAGGTTGTTTCTCTCCCTGCATGCCTGAATTTCCGATTTCAGTTTCTAATAAAGTGGCCAGTGAGTAGAAGCACAAGATTGGGGTTTCTAATAAAGTGGCCAGTAGTTTTACTGTTTTCTACTTAGTTTGTCTACTTTGTTTTAAGACAAAAAGGTTATTTCTCTGTTGTCAGTGTTCTCTAATTGGCTCATAATCATCCACTGAGGAGGAAGATACCATTTTCCCTGTGTGCCAGAGCGAATCACTACAACGATCACATTTAGTGATGTGTATTCCCCCACCCTCCCACCTCACATAATGCTGGTGCCAGCTGATCGTAGCGTTATTGGACAGTTCTTGGAGGATAACTGCCTGTTCTGTAAAATTAACCCACATCAGCTCAGTGTTCTCTCTGGGCCGCGGATGGCAGTGAGCGCTTAGACAGGACCTCAGTTTTACATTTATATTTATGGCATTTAGCTGACGCTCTTACCCAGAGCGACTTACAAGGTTGCTCCTATTACAGAGGAGGGCCAATGCAGTGTTAAGAGTAATTGCCCAAGGACTCTTATTGGTGTAGCGCAGCACAGTGCTGCTCCCTGTACATATGAGTTTGTGAGGAACTGACTCGTACTCTGGGTAATCCCAAATTATCTAATTGACTAGAGAAAAGAATCCACTTCAATTCATGCTTTATTTACTGCAAATACAGAAAATGAAGGTTGTTTCCTTCCCTGCATGTCTGAGTTTTCTATTTCGGTTTATTTAGTTTTGAAAACTGTCGTTTTTATTTTTGTTAATGAATAAATCTTTTACTTTTATGTGCTTATTTGTCATGAACTCGGTCATTTATTATTTATTAATAATTTATTATTCGCTGCAGTCAGTTTTTTGACAATTTAAATCTGGTAGTTGTTTTTAACACTCTTTCAGCATGTAATGAAGGAAGGATCAATAGAAATGCTCTATACTGACTTGGAATAAATCCTTTTTACATTGACATCCATTGGAAGTTAAGATGTTTTTCCCCCTCTCCTGTTAATTTGCCATGACAGCAACAGTATTCCTCATCCTGCTAGTGTAATTGAAGCAGTTTACCAGCTTTTATATTATGCAGTATTAATTTCAGCCAAAAAGCTGAAATTATTTCCCTCCCTCTTTCTTCCCTTCTTCGATTAACCAAATATCTGTTCACTCGTTCGCTATCAACTGAATATCATCGTTATATTGAGCGCAAGCCCTTATATCTAATAAGTGATCAGTTGGAATTAGGAGTCCTATATCTGATGTTTTGTCTCTGTACCTTTTGCTGTTAAATTGCTTATTCCATAGTTGAGTTTTAAAAGACTACTCGTGCCTTTTTATGCCATCTCTTAATGAGATATAATTTAAGCTTTTCATGCTCAGCTTGTAAACAAGAGAGATTAGATGACTGCAGAGATGTGTCTGAAGCAAATAAGGTGGGGGTTGAGGCAGGGCCAAACATTTAATTTAGAGATTAATAATGTATCAGTGGTGTATTATTAAATTGCTATTTTTAAACCCGCGATTTATAAAAAAGTGGTCTCTTGGGATTAGTGGCTGTGCACTGCTACTTTTTTCCCCCTCTCTCCACCTTATGAGAGATTTTTTTTTAATACTGCAGTATTTTGTGGATTTGGGTGTAGAATTAGGAGCTGGATGTTTGGGCGTTTCTCTTCTCTTCTGCTGTTGATTTTTAAAGATGGCATACATACATTTTTTTCTTTACTCAGGTTTTTTTAGTGGACTACGGACTGGCCTATAGATATTCGCCGGATGGAGTGCCAAAGGAGTACAAAGAGGACCCAAAAAGATGTCATGATGGGACCATCGAGTTCACCAGCATTGATGCCCACAAAGGTGTTTGTAAGTATACCTTGCTCAACTCCTCTCTCATCACCTGTGTGTTTATCATTCAGCAGCTTTGCTTAATTCAGTCTCTTTACAGCTCCTGCGAGAAGAGGGGACCTTGAAATCCTGGGCTACTGCATGATCCAGTGGCTGTGTGGCCGTTTGCCCTGGGAGGATAAACTCCAGGACCCGGTTTATGTCAGAGACTCGAAATTAAGGTTGGTTTGCAGCTTTCCCCCGGGGGGGGAGGGGTTGTGTCTGTGTTCTGTGTCTCTTGGTTTGTAAGGTAAAGCAGGCATTGATTTTTCTTTTTACTCCCAAAAATGTTCTCCTGTCAGCGAAACAGACAAGCTTGAGGACACGTGTTGGTTGGGTGTTGACTCATTAGGCATTTGGAGGGTTTCGTGTACTAAATGACTTTAAGCAAATTCAGAGATGCATGAGTAAATACAGTGTAGGTATAGAGACGACAGGGTAGCACATTTGTCTTTCCCATGACCCGTATTGAACACACCAACACCCATATTAATATATATATATAAATTGGAGAAACACACACACAAGTAACTACTTCTACTGTCCAGGGTAGAAGGTTTTCTACTGGATTTTGGAAGAACATTGCTGTGAGAATTTGTTTGCATTTGGCGACAAGAGCATTAGTGAGGTGAGGATGTTGGATCATCACCACCCCACCTCATCTCCAACTCATCCTGGATGGAGCTCCACCACCATCATTTCAGAGAACACCGTTCCTGCCCCACGCCTTTTCTACAGGAACTAGACCAACTGTGTGTGTGTGCATTTGCACTTCTGTGTCCACAATGAGTGCAACTTGCTGAATGTGTTAATTGAAAGTTTTTACTTTATATCTTTTTGAATAATTTTAATTTAAATTAAGTTCATTTATTTTACTGGTATTATTTTATTTTATGTAGTTATATATGTTTTTTTAATTTGAGATATACATATAATATCCTAGTAATACTATATAAATATATAGGATTAGGTTGGATTTTTTTTCTTTTGGCACTGATTATACTATTTCTAATTAAGAATAATAATTATAATCTTAATAGCTAGGTTATGAGTATAATGACATCTTTTTTTTTTCAATATCCCCTTTCCCTCAGATGTCGTGACGGTATCAGAGACTTCATGAAGAGCTGTTTTACCCCCGAAAATGAACCAGGTGAGAAAAAGCATTTAGTACACATATCCTTTAAGGTCACCTGCATTGAGATTCACCAACTTGCCAACATTAATTGACTTGGATTTCTAAAGTCAAATCAGAAATCTGGACAGAGCCACCAGTGTGGTGGTAAATCCAAGTCCTTAAAAGCACCTGTGATTCCTGCAAATGAAAACAGGCTTTGTGTGTCAGCCAAGCAGTAATTGGTCTGAAGCACTTCCTGATCCTGATGCATAAACAAGAGCAGGAGAGCCTGTTCTGCCCCTAATGAGTGCAGACCCGTTGATTTAGCCATAATGAGAACTAATGTATCAGCCCTGTGCTAATTCCCCGCAACTTCTCACTCTAACTTTAGAGAGCGCGTGACCACTTCACGGCGGATGAGAGAGGCATCGGAGTATTGGCTCTGCGCTAGCCTATGTTCAGCTGTCATATGAGTGGTGTGCCTTTTTTCCATAGGGTCCCCAATCGTGGAACCGGATCTGTATCCGTATCCGTGCTCAACATTTAAGTTATTTTTTTTCTCCTCCCTTTTATGGTCGACCTCTGAGTCGCCTAGTTTCGGAGTCGCTGTGTGGCATGCTGTACTTTTGCAGAACTTCAGGGCTCTTTCTCTCTCTCTCTCTTTCTCTCTCTCTCTCTCTCTCTCTCTCTCTCTCTCTCTCTCTCTCTCTCTCTTTTTGTCGTTTAAAAATCAAAGACGTCAGAGGAGTCCTTTGCTCGGCAGCTGATATGATGGCACTTCTTAAGCTCTGTGACAGGCGCACAGCAGAAGGAGAGATTCCTCCTCGGGCTGTTGTCTTGTGCGTACACGTCGCATCCCAACACTGAGGTGATGGGAGGCGGCACGGTTAGCGAGGCCATCATGGCTAATTCTGTTTGGTGTGACTATTTTAGCAGCCGACAGTAAACAACAGTTTGTGAGCAGCGAAGTATAAGAAACAATGCGTGATGTGTTGTCACCCCTTTTCCACTAAACTTAGCCTCAAGGTCAAAGTGTCAGTGTCTGCTGAGAAGAGACTCCCCTGCAGGAAGTTCACTGTCTATCCAGCGCCGCGTTAAGTGCGCACGTTTCCGTCTTATTTGTTTGTGAAATGTAAACGGCCGTTTACTCTGATGTTCTGAGGTCGGTGAACCTTCTGATTGGATTAGATTAATAAGAGAGGCGAAGGCAAAAGTTGTCCTTCAGACTAGGGATGCACAGTATATTGTTTCGACATTGACGTTGCAATGTGTGCAGTAGTCAAACCTCAGGACGGATCTACCAGAGGCAGATTACGTCTGACCAGTCGTCTAATTAGCTTTCGTCTAATTTGCTCAAATTTTTCGCTTTGCTCTAATTTTGGATACACATACGTTATTAATATCATGACATGTTTGAACATTGCCTTTTTTAAAAATTATATATATATATAGTAGGGTTTTGAACCCTTTTGAAGTAGGGTTACATGATATTGGGGGGGGAAACGGATATGGCCATAATTGTATTTTCTGCGATATATATATATATATATATATATATATATATATATATATATATATATATATATATATATATATATATATATATATATAATATTGTATATCGCAGAAAACAAAATTATTACAATTATGTGTGTATATCAATATCATGTAACCCTACTTATGTTTTGTTGTATTTGCTGACTGAAAAGGGTTCATAACAGCAATTTTCTTTTTATTAAATTATTATTATTATTAAAAATTAGGACCTAACCAACTGCTGAAACCCTTGCTATTGAGAGGAGGTGGGGAACAATAATAATACAAATAGATTAATTAATTAATTAATAGATGTCCAAATAGGGCTCGGCAATATGGTAAAAATATTATATCAATATTTTAAAGACATTTTCACGGTATGCAATATTTATCACGATACGTCTAAACACAGACTAAATACATCGATAGTACCAGATTCTTATAAACTACTATTCAGATCCTCTCCCGTACTGAATACAGTGATTTATACTCAACATCTGCTGCTCCTCATCTAATTACACCAGTCTAATTACTTTGTTAGTAATGAAACCCGCAGCTGATCATAGTTTATTAAGAACTGACAGTATTCTCCATATGCTTAGAGAAGCTTATTGTGTATCACGATAACAAAATCATCATCATCATGATACGATAAAATATCGTCCAGTTGCCTAGTTCTATGTCCAAAGCATATTGATAAGATAAGATAGATAAGATAGTCCTTTATTAGTCCCGCAGTGGGGAAATTCAATTGTTCCAGAAGTCCTGGTCTTCGAACCTGCTATCGTTTCCATCTGGTAACTTCATCTGTCTTGAGTATCAGGATTGTATCTGGATAAGGCAGAGCCACATAAAAAGCAAGGGTAAACACACCCAAGCCATTTTTAAACCAGATACACTCCAATCAGAAATCACTCAAACCACTTTGAGATGCTTTTAAGCCACTTGTTCTAGCTGCGTAAACACATCCATCTCCCCAAGACTCATTCAACAACCAAAACACCTTCCAGTACAACCGAAACACCAGGAGTATTTACCATACAGCAAGCTAAATTGCATTTTCTGTCCCTCACAGCGATCGGATTTCAGTCTGGCTAACCAGAGACCCAGTGTAAATGCATGTGGCTAAATTTTATCAGACTACAGTCCACTTCCGTTTACATTTACAGCATTTAGCTGATTCTCTTATCCAGAGCGACTTACATGGTTATTGCAAAAGTGGGCCAATGCAGTGTTGGGAGTCTTGCCAATAGACTCTTATTGGTGTAGTGCACCAAGACTGGGATTCAAACCCTGGTCTCCGACATGGTTTACCGACATGGTTTACCAACGGTCTTTGTCTAGGTGTTGTTTCACTTTAACAACAAGGCTTCCCTGCTTGTTCACCTGCCGTTGAAACTCTAACCTGTGCAGTCTCCTTCTGATGGCAGATGATGTACTTGGGCATCAGCTGTGGCGAGAGCTACCTGTAGGTCCTGCAGTGACATTTTAGGACTGTTTGAGACGACTTTGCTCATCTTGAGAGGATGAGGATGAGGATGGTCTGACCTGGCCATGCTGGCAGCCGATTAAATGTCCTCCACATGTAAATGGTTTAGGAACAGCTGATTCTGAGATCTTTTTAAACATCTTCCCAGACTCCTCTGCATCTGCAGCCTTCTTTCTGAAGGCCTCAGAGAGCTCTCTGGATCTGGCCATGATGGTGATCTTCTTCACCTCTCACTTCAACCATCAAGATCAGACCAGACTAAACGTCTGAGGTTTAAATAAGACACTAAGACTCCTCTGGAATAATCCTCTCCAACCATGTTCTGATCATCTGCAGCTGATGTTCTGCACCTGCTTCTGATTTTAGACATTTGAAAGAGTATTGAATGTGTGCCGGGGGAATTACATTTCTATTAATTCCATTTTATAAACGATGATTTAAAGACATTTGAGTTGTGTAAGTTTGGTTAGATTACCTGCATCTCTTATAATTGAATGTCCTTATGCTGTAAATGTTAAAGACCAATGTATTCATAATATGTCCTAATTTTGTCAAATATTCAGTTATGGAAGGAGCCGTGTAATGTTTTATAATCAGTGTAACTTTTATCTTTCAATCAGGGGAAATGACAAAGTATATGGAGGAGGTCAAGTCTCTGGGTTACACAGACAAGCCCGACTACCAGAAACTGAGAAGCATTTTGCAGCAGGGCCTGAAGAGTATTGGTGCTACCGACGATGACAAGCTGAACTTCTCGGTGTCCGTCAACGGTGCAGGTCCATCCGCAGCCAAGGTGAGAGCCACCTTCAGCAGCACATCAAAAATAAATAAATAAATAAGCGCAGCCTAGTGAGCATCTCTCGGTTGCAAAACTTGGCACGCTCACCACAGCCCTGCAGTCGCCTGTTTTGAAGCCTTTAAAAATGAGACCGTTTCAACCTTCCGTAATTTGTTTACCTGTTGAAAGTGGTTTAGAATTTAAAAATGCCTGCACACGGTCCAAGACTAATTGTGCGGGTTAGTGGGGAAACGCTGCCAAGTGCATTGATTTTCAAATACGATTAAAGCATGATGCTTTTAACAGATGTGCCTTGACCACTGCTCATGTACACCGTCCTTCCAGTCAGAACACTAACTGCCCAGTGCCAGAGCTGCGTTAATGAAGGGTGTTGTGTTTCAGTGCATGAATGATTTTTTTTTTCTTTGTGAATCTAATTTAAATGTAGTGTGGAATTTTTATGTTTATTTATTAATATTGTTTTTTTTTTTTTTTTTTATATTTAGTCAGTGATGGGATGCATTGGGCATGCATTCACACTCACTGCTGCTGTCCAGTACACAATCACAGCATCACAGTGTCGTTATCTTAAAGCAACATTACGTAGAATTATACCTTTAAACCAGCAGCTTCAGGATCATGCTGATGCTTCTCTGACTGAAACAGGTAAAACTGCCTCCCTGTCATTTCCACTCTGGGCCGGAACACTGCTACTGTATTTTGATGCCACACTTTCATGGAGCAGTACCAGACCTCTCCAGAACTGTGTAACGCTGCATAACCAGTCATTTTAGTGTAAAAGCCTGTAGTATTAGCTCCACATGCTTCTCTACCTTCAGATTCTGCCTCTGGAGCTCTCAGCTTGTCAACAAATGCATGTGTACAGCTTGATTTTTGTATTTACATCAGTGGTGTAAAGGTGAATTGCTCATCCCAACTGTAGAGTGAGCCCAAGAGCATAAAAGCCCCATAGTTCTTGCATACTGCTGCTCTAAAGGAACAGATCAACAAACATGCTAATTTGACCAGCACCACATAGACATTTTTGTTAAAATAGAAAAATAATGCCCCCCAAAAAGGCCACAGGCTACCATGTTTTCACATACAGTGTTCCTAGCCTAGTCATGTTGTACTTGTGCTTGTTTTCAAGCAGCGTTTAGCTTTATTTTTCATTTATTTATTTATTTATTTTGAACTAATTCCAGAGAAATAAATGAACTAAATGGTGTTTAGCATTTTTAGTCCAGTAAATCAGTGTGTTAGTACAGTATAAAAGGAACTTGAGCCTCTTTATTTGCTACAGACACTGTCTATATCATTTGCTACCTGTCTAGACTTGACGGGACTACGCCATCTGTCACTGTGTGTTGTACCCTATAGCTGGCGTCAGTGGTCTTGCTTCTTTGGACTAATCGGATCAATTCTGACCAGAACATATACCGGTTCTGTACGTTCCTCTAGTGGAGTATAGAATCAGAAGTAGGATCTTTATTCACTCAGAAAAAACTTTTTTAAGAAAACGAATTATGGACTACTTAAAATATCTTAAATAATTAAATAATTTTCTTAAATAATTAAGAAAACCTTTAAGAATTTCTTAAGACACTCATAATTGTTTTCTTATCTTGGGGACCTTTGTAACATAGACACTTATGCTGCTGTGTTGATCATAAATAGCATTTTTATTGTCCAATATTCAGTTGAATCCGTGTGTTTAGAGGCAAAACAGAATCTTAACATTTTCTGTTAGTGAAATATTCTTTGTGTAGTAACAAGCATGTAGAAATGACTCATTTTAGTAATTCGACCATTTAAACTGATCATTTTACAGGCCGACCTTCTAAACTCTTACTATGTAAGACAAATGGGAGGCTATTGTAAGGTTAAGAAAATATTTTAAGCTGTTTTTTTGAGAATGACAATTGTTCTTAGATTTTTGTGTGAATTTTAAGCGCAAAATTAAAAAGGAAAAATCTAAAAATCCCAGGTGAACGAGATATTTCTACTGGTGCAGGTGGCAAACATTAAAAGGAAATCTAATTTAATATAAATATAGGAAAAGAACTTAAACGTATAGGAGTATAAAATATAATATAATATAGACAGTTGGCCAGGTAACAGGCCCAGGTAAAAGCATGCGATGGGAGCCACAGATGCAATGAGCTACTTCAGTACTGAGGTATGTGTATACAGTATGTGCGTTTTAGGGAATTGAGTGAGCGCGAGAGAGAGAATGTGTGAGTATCAGGTGCATACAGCATGTGGACTGTCTGAGGCTCTTATTTGGAAGGATTATGGTATGTGTGACGGTTCCTTGTTTGGGGGGACGATAGCCCGAGGACAAAAGCTGTGGAGGTGGCGGTTGGTCCGAGTTCAGACATCTCTTGGTTCTTCAGTATGAGAGCATATAATGTTGGAGACGCTAGATTTCATACAAGAAATCACATGAAAACATCAGACTGCCTAATAGAAGCCGGTTCTCGCCATCCTACTTGAAGGTCACCAATTGGCCACCCTTCATTTTCATCCACTGTTAGCCACACTGGCATGATTGGTCAATCTCTGAGGCCCTCCTAAACTCCTAAAGCTTTGTCCACAGTTGGATCGTCCAGCTGGAAAAGCCTGCAGAAAGTAACAAAGCCGTCAGCGGTCCAGGTTCTCTCCAGCGCCTGGGTGTTTCTCCCGCCGGTCCCACCTCTCCCTCCCTCCGTCAGATCCTGAGTGCCTGTGTTTATTCCCTGCTAATGTATCACAAATTTGCTGACACTGTAACCTCGGAGTGGGCGCAGGCCGGCAATCAGCGAGCGCACTTACGACAGGGGAGGCGACGGACTCTCCTCACTTTCCACAATGCAGTTTGCATATGGAAGGTGCCACCAGGGAGCTGGCCTGTGCCAGCTGAGGGTTACCTGCCCACTGCAGTTATTGTATGTAATTATCGAGCCAATCTGTTCAGCTCAGCAGGGTCTGGATGGTAATCATGAGGCAGCAATTGGCAAAATGGAAGGGAAATGTGAGGAGGGGATGGGGGGGGAAAAAAAAAGTGAGGATGATAGTTCAAGTCCGAGAAAAGGGGGCGAGCATTCATTATGGAGTCTGAGTGAAGGAGAGGGGGAATTTGATTGCTGTCGTTAAGTGCATCTTCTTGCTAACCCCTGGTTCGGTTTGTGTGATTTCTCAGGATTCGCTTTTCTCTCCCTCGTATGCTCGAATTAGCGTGGAGGGAGGGATTTGAAATTGATGAAATTGTTATAATAAATTAAGTCCAAATATAAATGATTGTTTGGAAATGTAAAGTGTGGCATTAGTGGGAATGAAATGGCGTCCCCTGACCTGCAGCCTTGAATCACAGCTATAACCTTGGAAATCAGGTTCACTCTAAGCAGTGTTAAAATAGAACTTATTATTATTTTTTTTATTTTTTCCACTCCTTCTTGCTGGATTTATATCCCTGCTGGATAGCAGAGTCATAATTACATTTGCTCAAACGTCACGCTCGCACTCAAAAGGCTTAAGGCGCACGTAATAGTTTCCTTGTGTATGCTGAGGAAAGGTCCCTTTTTAATATTTGATTTCAACTCCCTGTAAGGTTGCTGTAGGCGAGTGATTTGACCATTACTCTCTTTTTCTCCTTCCCTGTTTGAAGACTACTAAACGAAAGAAAGTGCTGGAAAAGGGGGCATCTAATGATGAGGCCGATGGCTCCCCTGCAAAGAAGAGACGGCCTCCCCAGAAGAAGGGTAAGCCCTGCCAACACTTCCTATGAAACTGGTATTCTTAATGCCTTTACATGCATTTATAAGGCTTTACACCGACCAGCCATAACATTAAAACCACTGATGGGTAAAGTAAGTAACATTTGATGATCTGGTTGCAGCAGCATCTGTCATGACGTGGGCTCTACATATTATGCAGCGAGTGAACAGTCTTGTTCAGTTCATGAAGGTGATGATTAGTGGCGCAACAAATAACACCACTTCCTGCCACATGTGGGAGACTGAGGTTCAATTCCCGGTCTGGGTGACTATGCTGCGCTGCACCAACAAAAGGCCTTGGGCCTGCATTGGCCCACCTCTGTAATACGAGTAACCTTGTAAGACGCTCTGGATAAAAGCGTCAGCTAAATGCTGTAAATGTAAATGTTATTAAGGTGTTAAAAGCAGGAACAT
This sequence comes from Salminus brasiliensis, assembly GCF_030463535.1. Classification (NCBI taxonomy): domain Eukaryota; kingdom Metazoa; phylum Chordata; class Actinopteri; order Characiformes; family Bryconidae; genus Salminus; species Salminus brasiliensis. The sequence continues at coordinate 4,340,362 of NC_132887.1, forward strand.
TGACAAGCTTAAGAACTTAAGACACTTGGACAAGAACCAAACTGTGATGTTCTAGACAACTGGGTCAGAACATCTCCAAAACACTTCCAAAAGTGCTCCCAGGAAGGACAACCAGTGGACCGGTGACCGGGTCATGGGCACCAAAAGGCTCATTGATGCTGGAGGAGGTCCCACCTCACAACTTACTGGACTTTAAAGATCTGCTGCTAACGTTACTGATGGTGCCAGATACCACAGGACGCCTTCAGAGTCAGAGCTGTTCTGGTGGCCCATTGTTAGGCTGGTGGTTTTAATGCTATGACTGATCGGTGGATATGGCATTTATAACGTATAATGTCTGACCTGTATAATTGCTTCTAATTCATTTTAAACTTTAGAAAACAAGAGCTTTTATAATGTCAGGTCCTGTAGTTAATTAAAATAATATTATGTTGTTAATAATAACAAAAATAAAAACATTATAATCACAAATGATGTAAGAACCTTCAACACACTACACAGATCTGGGTAAAACATTCTGGTGTATTATAGAACATTTATAACAGACCCAAAGTATCACCTGTAGTACCTTTATACTGCCTGTCATAAGCCTGTATAATTGCTTATAATATAATGTGCATACAAAAGTGCTACTTTTTCATTGCAGCTCTTATAATGCATTTAAATATCTGTTCATAATTCATTATAACATTAGAATATTATAATTATAAATAATATACATATAAATAAATAATATAAATAAATTACAAATAACAAATGGTGTAAAAGCTATAGGTATAGGTTCTAGTGGGGCAGTGGCGCGTCAGTGGTTAAAGCACTGGGCTATTGATGACCGTGTTTTGGGTTTGATACCATGTGTGCTCACTGTCCACCATGTCCGCTATGTGTGTTTGCTCACTAAGGTGAGTGTTCACTGCACCAACACTGTCCAACACTACATCGGTGTCCAACACTAATGGTCAATACGGGTGTCTTTGTCGGGTTTCAGTATCACAACAGACCCTAATTGGCACCAGTAGTACCTTATAATACCTAACCCAAGCCTGCACAGGTGCTTATGAGTAGTTATAACTGTGTAACACCTTTTTTGTTATAATTATTATCATTATTATTATTATTATTATTAAGCTAAGTTAAGCTATATGCTCTTTCTTTATAATATCAGGTTTGGTAATGCATTAAAATATCTGTGCATTATAAGGTTGCATCAGTATGAGGTTTTAATGGTATAATAACTGTGTCAAATTATCATGGTTTTACAATATCATATATAAACAGTGTTTTACAATTATTCTTATAATTATTATCAGATGCATTGAATGAAAATATTTTTTATTTAACACTTTACTATAAATATTAAAGTCATTTGTATCTGGTTTATAATGGAAGTATATGTATCATGGTTTCCTTTCCTAATAATAATAATAATAATTATTATTATTATTAAGTAAGAAGGCTACGTCGGAGATGGAGCTTTTTTATGTTTCATTTCTCGCTAATTATTTTCATTTTAGATTTTACACAGACCATGAGTATGATTGCCATCATTTTTCATACCATGGTATGAAAACCTCTATTCCACAGCAACCCTAGTTTACAATAACATCATAATCAGAAATTATATGATGAACTAAAACGGTCTAGATGCAACTTTCTGTTCTAAATTATCTTTTGTGCAAATATTTATTGCAAACAGTAGAAAATGAGTCCTCTGTAAGGTGTAAGTTAATGGCGTTTGTGTGTGTGCGTTCACTGCACGGATGGGTTAAAGGCGAAGGCCAACTTCCATCTGTGTCCAACACGAATGCTGAATATGAGTATATGGATATGAATATTATTTAGAAGAATATGGGGCTTTTTAAGTGACATGAGTTAATAACTAAAGGTCCAGTGAAGATATGAGAGGGAGAGAGAGGGATGAAGATACGATCAAGTGTAAAAGTTTGGCCACCATTAATAAAATTGCATATTGTTGATTTTCTATATTATTATAAATGATTCTTGATGGGTTTTCAGTTAATGAAATGGTTTGGTGTGAGCCACGACAGCTAATTAGAATTTTATAAATGGCTCCTGGCCTGATTAGGTGGATCATTGACCTGCCGTCAACAAGAACTTTTAAAGAACAAATGGCCCCATATAGCACCAGAAAGTAAGGGTTCTGTGTTGGTTGGAGTCAAAGAACCATTTATTTGCCAAGTATAATATAGGGGTATAAGTATATAAGAGAGAAATGCTGGGACAGTTCCACCAGTTTGGCCTAATTATAAACAGTCTTTATAAAAATAAATAAATAAATAAATAAATTAATTAATTAAAACTGGGCGGGAACAAACCCATCAGAAAACGACACTTTTACTGCAGATTATTCAAAGCCTTTAGATTATTTCTGCCTTGCCTTTGTGTTCTTTAATTGCTTTCGTACAGATCCATTTCTAGGACAGGGAAAATGATCCAAACCAAAGCTGTTGTATAACGCACGTTTTAACATCCCACAGAAATGAACGGTGTGAAGAAGGCCAGTCCGAAGAAGCGTCTTGTAGAGATGGGCACTCAGACCTCTCCTGGATTGAAGAGAGGCCGCGGCAGGCCCAAGAAGACGACATAACTCCTCTTTTAGACTCCCAACTTTTCCCCTCTTTTTTTAAACATTTTTCTATGGTCTGTATTTGTTCCCTTGCTGTACTTTTTTTTTCTTAAACTCTCGCAGGATGTTGGGCACATTCTCAGTAAAATAATAAATAACGCAAAAAAAAAAAAAAAAAAAGGATGGTTGCTTTGAGTAGCGAGTTATTTTCATCCTCTTTGTAATGGCTTGAATAATCAAGGCTGTGCGGATGAGGTCCGGAGGGGATTGCTTTGCCCTCGATAAGGAAATCCCTGAAGGAGCTCGCAGAGTCCCGACTCTTTCTCCGCCGCAGCGCTCTCTTGTTGTGCAATGAAAGGCGTGATGGTGCGGCTGGCGTTCTCTCGTCTGCGCGAGCGGCGAGCTGCTCTTTGATCGGGGCGCCGAGGCGGGTGAAGGCGCGGCAGGCGCCGCCGTGTGCAGCGCGGCGCTCTTCGGGGAAGGGCTCTGTGGATGAGTGCCTTACCTCTCCACTCTTCCGCCATTTGATCAGGAGAAGACAAAAGACGAGCACTTGGGTCCCGCTTTTTGTCACTCCAGCTCCAGCTCCACTCTGCCTCGCCCTGCCTCTTCCCTACCAGGGAAACGTCTTCACAGAGCTATCATTAAAAGTTAGTTGTGGGTGTATTACTTGCTTTCTGCCGTCACGTATTGTAACTTTGTCATTGGTTTTGATAGCATGCAGACGAGCGTTTTTGCGAGCGTATTTTTAGGTCCAAGTGTCAGCTTAGACATTTCTTACCTGTGCTACGTGCTCTGACATTGAGAGAGGGCAGGCAGGAACTCTGAGACAGATGAGAACAGATGAGGAGTAGTATGCGTGGCAAAAGAAGGCGCTGTGCTCTGTGCTGAGGTAACAAAGGCGGGTTGTCTGCGGAGTTTGTCACTCCGAATTGAGATTGCAATTATTGGAAAGTGTACACAGTTGGAAACCTGCTTTTTAAGGCATAGGTACGCCTGTTTATGCGCTCTACTCATTATTGCGGATGAACAAAGTCTGAGATTACAGATGAGAACGGGATGTGGCAGCCTGTGTGGCTAGCTTGGCTGTGTGTGTGTCTGTGTATGCGACGTCTGCTTGAACTGGGACTGACGGGTTGTGCCAGATTCCCCTGCGCCTCCCGGACTTTGTCCGAAGGGGATAAAAAAATAATTCAAGCTGACGCGCGGGACCACGTAATTAACTTGCGCGATTTTGCGAAACCATTGCAAATTAAGCTGATTTGTCTTAACGACTGCAAGAATGGCCTCCTCTTCCTCCTCCTCCTCCTCCTCCTCCTCCATGTCAGTGGCCAGAAGAACGAGCTTCCATCTTCTGCCGTGGCTTCTGAAGTTTCTCATCAGCCGTAACGTTGTTCCAAGTTGTGGTGTTTTTGCAGCCCTTGGTTGCCTTGTTAACGCTGGTTAGCCACCAAGTTGGGCCTGCAAGAACAGCAAAGAGGGGGAAGACGTTTCTCCTAATGTTTGTTTTCGGAGCCAAGCTGCAGGAGCCCACTGCTGACGCCTTCATCGATCGCTCGAGCAGTGTGGAGTAAAGTGCACCCCTGTGTGCTTTCTTCCCCTTCCTTGCCACTGACCTTGGGGGCGCACAGCCATTGCTTCGCAGTAGGGGGCAGTAGCACATAATGATGGCACAGACGAGGGGGGTGGTGGGTGGATTCGAGTGGGGCGGGGGGCGGGGGTGGACAACAGCGCTTAAACACAACATTACCACCTGTTCCCCCCACTGGAGGAGCCGCACAGCTTTGATGGGCCTGACTGTGGCCATTGATTGACCTGCATTTATATCCACTCCCTTGCTCTGTGTTTCTCTTCGGCTGCTGGGATTTGGCGGAGGGCTACATGCTGAACCATGAATCTCTCTCAGCAGTGTTTTAAACTGCGCCCTGGACCCCCTTGTACCTTTCCGTAATATGGATGTCAGCTTCACTCATGTCCAATCCAATAACAGCATCTTGTTTTTCTAACTTGCGCTGCGTGTCAGACACATTTCTCACCACAGAACCCAAAAGGTTAACTTTCTGATGGTGGTGCTGGTGGAAGGGATAAAGTAAATAAAATGCCTCTAATAGTTGAAATTATCATCTCACCTCTCTCCCCTAAATAAATAAAGCGCCCGTTCCTTGAAAGCAGGTCGTCCCCTTTGCTGGAGTTGGGGTGAAGGTCAAGCAATCAGAAAGGCTTGAATTCTAAGTGGAGTGAACGTGATTAGAAACAACTGAGAAAAGAAGTCACTGCTTTATTTCCTAATCAGATCAGAAATTAATAAGAATTTTGTTTATTTTAATAAAATGGACCTGAATTGTTCATGTTGATGCAGATGATGACCCTTTCTTTGGGAAACTCCTTCAGCTTGAGCTTGTTATACTGCTTTATCTCTAGTAATCACATTTTATAATAAAAAAATATATATCATTTTAATATTTTTATATTAAATCACATATAAATATTATTTTTTATATTAAATAATCATATATTTTCATTTCTTCTCAGGGCTTCCTAGGATGGGTCTAGCGCTTCAGGTGAAGCTAGCAGGAACTCTCCATAAGAACATGAGATTGCTGGGTTGGTTCCTCTCAGAGGTTCTAACATGTCCATGTGCCCACCAGGGTCAGTAATGCGACCATGAGGGGTTACACATGGGCCCTGTCTAGGCACCTGGAACCCACCTAGCCTAGGTTCTACTAATGAAAGCCCCACATGAACATGTTGGCGGTGAAGACTAACCCAGACTTGAATAGGGGAGAATCTCTACCTCTAAAAGAACCAACCCAGCTAACATGTCCATGTGGGGCCTGTATAGATAACCCAACTCAGACCCAAAAAGGCCCACATATGGCCAATAATGCGACCAGGAGGTGTTAAACATGGACCCCATCAGGGCAGGTTGTACACTGTATAAAGGGGCTAGATTGGACGCATGCGATATTCAGGTGGACTGTAGCAATGGGTCCAACTGGGTCCCATGACCACCTGGAACCCACCTAGCCTAAGTTCTACTAATGTAAGCCTCACATGAACATTGGCTGTGAAGACTGTAACCCAGACTTGAATTGGAAAGGAGCTCCTAAGAGCATGAGGCAGAACCTCTAAGAGGAACCAAGACTTGAACCAGGACTCTAACCTAGGCTTGAATAGTGGAACAACTCCCTAAACGCATGAGGCAGAACCTTAAGGAGGAACCAGGACTCTAACCTAGGCTTAAATTGTGGATCAACCACTAGAACCACTGTGCGGAACCATGACCATAACCTAGACTTAAATAGAGGAACCAAGGCTTGAACCAGGACTCTAACCTAGACTTGAATAGTGGAACAACTCCCTAAGAACATAAGGAAGAACTTCTGAAAGGAACCCAGACTCAGAAACTCTAAAAGCATTAAGAGTGGAACCAAGGCTCAGAGGTGAAACTCCTTAAGAATATGAGGAACCCATACTCAAAGAGCATGAAGGAGAAACACAGTTAAACACAAATATTTCCCATGAAGAACCCTGGAGAGGAACAGAGCCTCAAGTGGATAAGGAACACTTTCCCAGAGGAACCAAGACTCGAATGGGTTCTTAAAAGAATAAGGAAGAAGAGCTTAAAGGAAGTAACTTCTAGGAAAAGCGACCCCACCTTGGACTAAACCAAACAGTGAAGGAACAGTGTGTGTATAGTTTGCAAGAGGCCAAGATCCTCAAGATAACCCAGTGACCAGTGTTACCCGTGTCTGGGACTATTGATTACGCCAGGCCTATGCAGAATGCTGCAGATATGAGATCAGCAAGTTTCCCTTACGGGTCGGCTTAGAGACCAGAGGAGGATTAGAAGTTATAAAAAAAAAAATAATAATAATAATAAAAAAACTTTTCGGTCGAGGTTATCAGGGGTCAGAGCATCAAATTCTCAGATGCTGATGATCATCGCAGCAGTGAGATGAGCAGCACATGCCAAAGGCTGTGGAACTGTTAAGCAGGAAGACTGGAGGAGCACATATCTGGAGGTGTCATATCAGCAGCACCACAGCTGTGGTGGGTTTTCTGCTGCAGACAGCAGCGGCTTGACAAAGCAGGTTGTTAAGTAAGTTTGAGGCACAGTACTTAGCACGAGGAGTATCTACCGATCATAGTGATCATCCCTGTGCAGAGAGTCCTGCAGGTTCATAAGACTGAATTTACTACCAAGATCTCAAGAAACTAAAGAACTGCATTTCATTTTTTATCAAAAATTCAAAAATCTCATTCAAACAGATATATAATTTCTTACATACTGTCAAATCAATCCTCTGATTCTGATTAAATTCAGATGTTATTTTCTTTCAACTGTTTAGAAATGTGCTACTTCTTTATTATTCACTAATTTGGAGATACCCTCTCCTTTCCAGCACATGTTGGAAATATTTGGTAAGTAAAAAGCAGAGACACGCCATGCATCTCAGGATTATTTGGGGCACAGTGTCTGTTGTCAGTTCAAGATACTTAGAGTTAGGGCTGGGCGATGTGGTAAAAATACTATTACACAATATTTATCACGATACATGTAATTATACATTATACTAATTACATCAGTAGTTACAGATTCTTATAATCTACTATTCAGATCCTCTCCTGTACTGAATACAGTGATTTCTACTCAACATCTGCTGCTCTTCATCTAATTAAACCAGTCTAATTGCACTGTTAGTAATGAAACCTGCAGCTGATCAGAGTTTATTAAGCACTAACAGTATTCTCAATATGCTTAAAAAAGAATATAGTGAATCACAATAACCAAATCTATCACGATATGATAAAATATCGTCATATTGCCCAGCTCTACTTGGAGTAGAACATATTTGGAATGTAGAAAGATACATCTGAAGCCAAAAAGAACCAGATTTACAAGAAAATGTTTAAAAAAAATACAGTAAAAAGGAATTCTCCCCATTAATATTCATTATTGGCCAAGTCAGAGTGACCATGTGCCTACTTAGGCATATTTTTAACCTGTTAAATCTGATTTAACAAGCAGATTTTCAACCTGGAAAATTAATTCAATTGTATTTTAGGGGTTCTTCTACCTAAGCTGTTCCATACAGACCTATATTATATTAGTAGTGGTGCTCTGGAACTATTGTGTAATTGGACTACCAGCAAATGCAGAGTCAATAAAGCAGGGCTAGAATGCACTCCAGCTAATGCTTTACTGGAGCTGGTGGAAAATCCAGACAACCATGTATTACAGTAGTCCAATCTGGGGACTAAATCAAGTCTCTATTAACTTTTAATCAGTCATTTCAATCAGTTAATATGATCAATAATGCTTGAGGATGCAGTTCCCTGTACTAAGTACTGTCCTTCTCCTTGTGAACTGACCATAATTGACCATAATCATGATTAGGCTGGGTGTTGTTGGAGGTACACTAACTCCAAAACCATCCATTGAAAGAATTTTTTAGAAAATGTAAAGCTGGTTCTCTCTAAGGGCCACTTTAGACCAGCATATTGCTGCCGTCCCGTGAAAAAAAAAAACATGTATCTCCATTTTTGTCCTTTTTTTAGTTTGGGTCATTTGACCCCTGTAGCTGCTTCTGTACAGCATGTAGATAACTCTGGATGAATGGACCAATAGAAATGCTCCAGATCACCTGAATTAACTTAATTAACTTATTCCATTGACTTCCATTCAAAGTCATACAAGAACATTTATGCCTTCTCCTGCAAAGTCGCCAGATTTCCATTGGAGTAGATGATTATTTTGTGGGACACAGAAACGGTCTAATCTCGGCTAATCTCAAAGAGGTTCAGTGACGGAACAAGCTCTAGATAGAGAGCGCCCTGCACTCTTATAAGAGCAGCTCTCTTACGCAAAACCTGGGTTCGATTCAAAAGAAGGACAAAACTGATGTGTTTACCACCCTTTAAGCGGCAGACTCCCAAGCCCTACGCCTGGTATGGGGGCTACAATTCATAAATGGTGGTCTCGGAGTCTAATAATGTAGCTAAGTAGGCATGTGGCCACTCTGACTTGGCCAATAATGAATATTAATGGGATGAATTCCTTTTTTTATTGTATTTTTTGACTTTTTTTTGCAAATCTGGTTCGGTTTGGCTTCATATGTACCTTTCTGCATTTTCCTTTGAATCAAACCCTCGTATATATATGCGCTACGTTCTGAGCAGAAGACGAAATACCCTCTGAATTCCTTTCATCTCTCCGGCATCATGTCTTTTTGTCTTTTGTTTTTTTGTGTGTGTGTTTTTTTTTTTTTCCTCGCCTCCTTTTCTTCTTTTGTTTCTCGCTCTCTTTTTAGATGAAAATGAATTTCATTCTCATTGTGTTCCTATTTATTCTCATCCCCCTGTGCCCTCCATCCCAAAACGCCCACGCTTGAAGAAATATATAGCCTGATTTTAGGTGGTAGACAGAAAAGGCTCTTTCAATGCAGTTATGGTACATTTGCGATTCTAGTTGTGTGTAAATATTAGAAAACAGCAGGTTCTCACATTCGTAGAAGCGAGGCATAGCAGTGGGGCTAAGAGACGCGTTCTTATCGGTATTGTATTCACACTACACCATCCTCCTGCTGTTTCTAATCTGCTGCTGCCGCTGCGAGCAAAACTGGACAGGCATTTATTGTCTCAGCAGGGGTATGCTTGACAAGAGAATGTTAAACACTCCACTACCTGCAATTTTCAGAGGCGATACCAGACATGATAAAATGTAGATACACGTTTAATTTCTGTTTTGGGTGAAACGATGGAGAAACTCCACAGAAATCAGGAGGTAGACCATTCGCTTTCTTCTTCTTTCTTTCTTTTCCTCCCCCCCTTCCCTCTCCCTGTGAGTTTATACACTGTTAGTTTGTGGTTTTGTGTGTGTAATCTGAGGAACGGCAAGACTCCTGCCTCCTAACGCCGCCTTCTAATCCAGGCGTGAGACGAAAGTGCCAGAACCTGAGTCTGGGGGCCAAATTGAAAGGCTTTAATTTGATTTGCCCTTGGCAGCGGCGTTAAGAAGGTTTAGTGGTCATCAAAAAGACATGTTCATCACCGTGAGGCAGCCTCGCTTACTCCAACTGTCCAAGCTGGCTCACTCATCCTTCTCTTCACACTCCAGCCCCTTGCCCCCCCCCTACTCCCTCTCTCCAGTGACATCCTCTCTGTTTCTCGGACAAGCGAAGAGTGCCAAACACGGCCCTGATAACTGTCGGTGACATGGCTGTGGCGGCAGCGGTGGCGGTGGCGGCGGCTGCTGCTGTGGTTCTTAATTAATGTGACACTGACACGTATCCCACGCACTTGCGCAGATTACTAATGCAGTGTTGGTGGATGTTCTAATGAACTCTGAAGGGGTTCTAAAGAGGATGTTCAAACTTGCGTTCCAGCCCGTTACCCCTTGATCACCGTCTCTCTCTCTCTCTCTCTCTCTCTTTCTCTATCAAAAAAATCAGCTCGAATGCAGAAGCTCAGATGCTTTCGCGTGTGAGTGATGGCTCTTCAATTAGGTCACACTCTCTAATGGACTTCACGCTGGGAGAGCCATTCCGAAAAAAAGAAAATGCTTTATGGACGTATTTATGAACTTATTTAGTGGGCAGTGAATACCACTTTATTAACTGGGAATCAATTATACTGCTGATAAGGGAGCTCTTAACGCTCCCTAACAGGCCCATCCTCGCCCGGTGGACTGTGCGGAGCTGCTTAGCCGACTTCAGACGCAGATGATGCTCAGTGAACTGAGAGGGAACGAGAAGGAAGGATGAAGTCGTTGGTTCTGCCCTGTCCTTCGTATCGAAAGCCCTGGCCACCTGACTGCCCCGCAGCGACAGGCCGTTCCTGGGGGGGGTTCCATGAAGCGTGCTTCCTCGGTTAGCCAGGTCACTGACTGTCCAGCAGGATAAGAGACGGAGGTGCATTCCCCATTGCTTATTCCCGGTCTTAGCTTAAATTGTCTCGCTAGCCAAGGTAGTCCTGTTTGGTGAAATAGCCCCCCGGAGCAGCACTGGAGCTGCTGGGGCAGCAGGCCAATGGGGAGCTTCGCTCTTTCTCACTGAACACGAGGCCCACAGCACGCCCTGGGCAAAGTCCCACACGTGCCCCATGGAGGACTGCCGTGGCATGTCTTTTTGTGGTCTACAACACCACCATTGTGGTCACTTTAGCAGCGGGCCTTACAGGGAATTCCTGGTTTCTCATGGTTACTCAGCCTTCTGTGACTCGTGCACAGCTATTGAATTCACTCGCCACAGGTGAGAGGTGAACCTGTGGTTGAGGTTTTCCTCAGGAACACAAAGTACACTAGTCAAACTGTTTCAGCAGGTAATGGGTTCATGTACAGTCCTGAAAATAAAGGTTTCTCAGAGGTTCTCTTTGCTCGGACGTGCAGTTCTGAGGTCGCTGTCTTCATTTCGCCTTATTTCTAGGTGGTTCTTTAAACTTTGAATAGGTTCTTCACACTCGTGTATTCACATAAATGACTGAAGAACCACCTTAAGAACAGTTCTTCCGGGATTAAAAGGGGTTCCTCTGTGGCCTTGACTCAAGAAAGAGCTCTTTCATTCCTGTATTTTTAACAGTGTCTATTTATTTAGTTTATTTTGTTTGATGTCCAAAGGTTCTTCAGGTATTCCAGGTTTTCTGTTTCACTAATTAAACAAATTAATATCTGTATTTAAAATTTTGCTCATGTGGACTGCTTTTATTTTCACTGAATATGGAGATAATAGAGCTAGACTTTTATCCCAGGCATTTACGAGAAGACACGTTACGCCATTAGCTTTATATATTCATTTTCTCTCCCTGCAAGAATTTAATTTGTCCCACTTCCTTTTAAAGCAGCAGTGAACATTTGATGTATCTGATATACTTGGTTTAAATGAGCTCTGGCTGGTTCTTGCTCTGTAAAAGCAGCTCTCTGGGGCCTGATAGTACATAAATGTCTGTAAATCTAGCTTCTGTTGCCTGGCTCACATGCATTTGTATTGCCCTTGGCTAAAGGAAACTGAAGATTGTTGAAATCATGTTGAAATCGTGTTGTAACACAGTAATAGGGCACTTAATTGATTGTGTGTTGTGAATTTAGCGAGGAGGTGGGGGGGGGGGTGGCTTGATTTGTATTGATGTTTATTCATATTGCATAAGTCTGTTTGGGCCCTAAGAGAAAGTGCATGGACCCAAAGAATGGGCCCAAAGACACAAAGCCATGTATTTAGTCCTATTTTTGTCTATTTTGTCATTTTTGGACCCTAAGAAATACTGCATAGCCCTACAAAAAAATACTATGTACACATTGGTTTTGGGGGCTGTGAATGGGCCCTATATGTCCATAATATGTATTTATTCAAGTAATTTATATATTTCATTTTAATAATTTAATCTAATTTATTTAAGGATTTGTCTGTATCATATTTATCTATTTATGAAAGGTTTGCCCCTTAAAAAAGGCCCCAAAAATTGTGCAAACCATGTACAATCTTGTGAAAAAATGAGGACACTCCATGAAAAGCCTTTTGTCTTTTTGAACATATTTATGTATCTGGATATTTGATCTTTATTTGATCCAGAGATGGAGGTTATCTGACTAATCGCACACAACTTAAAGTTTTGTTTTGTAAACTATAGTTAATAGAACTTTGAGAAAGAAGTAAGGATACCCCCACATGTATTACTACTTAAATTAGACGTCATAAATGTGTAAAATTAGAGTTAACTCGACCAAGGCCGTAGCCATGGGTTGAACAAATCTACCGGGGAGGGTAATACTTAGATCCAGTAGTGAGATCAATGGAGTTCAATAGAATTTTAATATTTGGGCCTCTAAAACTTTATTTTTTCTAAAACGTATTTCTTCCACAGAGTGGACCAGCACAATAAGGTGCTGTCAGTACGACCAGAGGATCGCTAGTTCAAATCCCAATCAGCCAGCTTGCCGGCTGCTAGCTGCTAGCCATCGGTAGCTGGGGCCCTGAGAGAGAACAAATGGCCTTGCTCTCTTCCAGCTGGGGAGATTCTCCACTCTAGTACAATGCTGGCCGGCACTGGCGTCTGCTGGCCAATACATCCGAGCCAGGTACACGGGGCTGTCCTCCAAGCATGTTGGTTGCCCGGTGACGTTACAATAATAAATGCCCCATTAACAACAGATGGGGACAATGACCGATCCTAACAATGCACAAAACTAGTGAGTGGAATATATTTTGACTATATCCAAATATATATATATATATATATATATATATATATATAATTTTTATTTATTTATTTATTTATTTATTTATTTATGATTGAAACGTCTCCATATATATTATTTACAGACGTTTCTTTAGTTGTATGTGTTTACTTATATTACCTCCATACTGTCCACATGAAGATTAAACACCCATATATTTGTATATGTTAAAGACAAAGGTTTTCTTGGGGTGTCCTAATATCCTAATGTCACATGACCGTATTTAGTCTCATTTCTGTATATTGCGTATTTGTTAAAAAAAAGAAAAAAGAAAAAAAAGGTCTGCATGGGCTCCTAAGGAAGAAGTGGTTCTCATGGGATGTCTTCATCTGTCACTTCACCTCCCAGAGGTTACTGTTGGAGGGCTTCAAACAGCCCATGCAGGTCCTATTGTGGTCTCCGGACTGTGGGGAGGAGAAGGAGCTGCCCGTCCCAGCTCAGGTTTCACCAAGCACCGCTCCCCCGATTCAAAAAGAGAGCTAACCTTGCCGCCCTTCTGCCCTCTCCCACCATTGTGTCCCTTTCCCCATAGCTGTGGCTCCAGCCACCAGATTGGCTTGCTCAGGAATGGGAGAGGATGTGGCTGCCTCTCCATCTGTCAGAGTGAGGATCAAATAATAGGATTTTCTGTCCTGGAATTGAAGATAATTGCAGTCTCTATTCCGCTCCCTAACTGTATGATATTAACCTTGTGCTCCTGAGCCCGCACTGGGGCACGGCTGAGGCCAGATGGCACTGTGTTTTGATATCTGATCCGGGTCTCGGAGGTCAAGTTGAAGTTCAAGTCCAAAAGGGCCGCGCTGTCCCTCCCTCCGTGGAAGTAACAGAGGTGTCATTCAAATGGGACGTCCCCACCATTTCTGGATCTTTGCGGGACGGTACAATGGCAGTAAAAGCAGTTATACATACTCTGCCGCAGCAGAGGTTGAAGCAGTAACTCGTTTATATGTACTGTGGGTCCAGTAGGAAGGCCTGGAGGTGAGAGAGGGGGTCAGAGTTGGCCTGCTTTTAAAAGACATGTACAGTGTCTCTGAATAGACCCAGTATTCAAGGTGTCCATCGGTCGGTGGGTCAGAAAGACAATAGGAATACATGGACAAACCCATTCAAATATCACACATGCCCTCTTTCACTTCTTCCCAAGAACCTTTCTTTAGAAGGTTTGTTGAAGGACCACTTCTGGAAATGAGGTGATATGCAGGTGTCAAGAACCTCTAAATAACCTCCAAATAATGTATCGCACAGGAGTGTGAGACCATATGTTCAAACCAAGAACCATTTATGAACCCCTGTATTAAAGAACGACGAACCATGCCTCTAAGCCAAGAACCCTTTAGGAACCTTTATTTTAAAGAGTTTAGCATCATACATTTAAGCAAAGACCTTTTTTAGGGTGTAGAACCACAGGGTAGGCCGAGAACCATTTAGGAACCTTTATTTGATAAAGGTAGAACAGGGTATGTTTTGGAATCCTTACTTTTAAGAGTGTAGTATCATGCGTTTAAGCCTAGAACCATTTAGGAACCTTTATTTGTAAGATGCTACTACGAGAGATTCTTACGTCTGCGCCAAGAACAGTTTAAGAACATAGAACCATACATCTAAGCCGAGAACCATTTAGGAACCTTTATTTGATAAAGGTAGAACAGGGTATGTTTTGGAATCCTTACTTTTAATGGTGTAGTATCATGCGTTTAATCTTAGAACCATTTAGGAACCTTTATTTGTAAGATGCTACTAGAGATCCTTACGTCTGCGCCAAGAACCATGTAAGAACATCTATGTTTAAGATCATAGAACCGTACATCTCAGCTAAGAACTGTTAAGAGAGCAGAATTGTACATTCAAGCAAAAAATCATTCAGATACCTTTTTTAGAGTCTAGAACCCCAGGTCTAGTCCTGTAAAACCTCTATTTGATAAAGGTAGAACAGGGTATGTTTTGGAATCCTTACTTTTAAGCCAAGAACCCTTTAGGAACCTTTATTTTGTGCACATCTGAGTGCTGCTGAGGGTGGAGATGGAGAAGGTCTGCAGCGAGGGCCTTAGCACTGTTTGATCTACTCACTGAGCTCCACGAGTAACGGACGAGCCTTTCTAAGCGCTTCTCATGATCAGCCTGCCTGTATGTGGTGTGGAGGCTCCTGTGGTGCTCTGAGCCGAAGCCATGGTAATAATGTTCCATCTCCCGCGGCCTCCTTGACCCTGTGGTAGTTACTGTCCCCTTGGTAACGTCTTCACAGTCATTCAGAGGTCTGTAAATACACACATATTGTCATCATGGTGTTCCTGAAATGGGGCCGTACACTCAGACCTGCTTAGAGTTTTCCTGAGAAAGTCGTCCGACTGTAAAACTGAAATCTGGAAAGGCCTGCCTGCCCTGTAGGCTCGCAGTGGAAGCCGACGCCAAATGAGTGAGTAAGCACTGCCTAATTGAAAGCAATTATGGGGTGTTTCTAGGGAGACCTGCATCTTTTACTTATTAAGGTTTGTGCTTTTTTCTCACACTGCAGTTTCCCTGTCCCACTTCTTCTGCTTCTGATGTTTAAGCAGCTGGTTTACGTCACTGCGCTGCACTGAGTTCATCCGGATCTGTGTTTCAGTACTCATTCAATCTTACCTAGCAATCTCAGCAGTCCTAGGGTTAGGTTCATAGAGTTAGGATTAGGTTTTAGGTTAATATTATAGTTAAGATTAGGGTTAGAATTAGGTTTTGGGTTAGGATTAGGTGTTGGGCTAAGGTTAATATTAGAGTTAGGGTTAGGATTAGGTTTTGGGTTAGGATTAGGTGTTGGGCTAAGGTTAATATTAGAGTTAGGGTTAGGATTAGGTTTTGGGTTAGGATTAGGTGTTGGGATGAGGTTAATATGAGAATTAGGATGAGGGTTGGGATTAGGTTTTGGGTTGAGGTTAATATTAGAGTTAGGATCAGGTTTTGGGTTAATGTTATATGTAGGATTAGAGTAAGGATTGGGTTTTGGGTTAGGATTAGGTTTTGGGTCAAGGTTATTATTAGAGTTAGGGTTAGAGTAGGGATTAGGTTTTGGGTTATGGTTAATATTAGAGTTTGTTAGATAGTGTGTGTATAGTGTGTATATATATATATATATATATATATATATATATATACACCTCTCTGTTCCTTTTTACCCAGCCTAGTCTGATCTTATTGTAATTTAGTGATGATTTGTTTCTGTCATCCTCCTGGTCGTTCTGCTTTAGTGACACTGCCCCATAGCTCATATAGCAGAGGGTGCAGTTCCATCCTAACAGGGACTTCAGTAATAAGGGTTAAATCTGGCTAATTGTAATCCAATTAATAACAGACACAATGATCTACTGCATGCTTGTTTTCAAAGGACCCAGCTGTAAAGCTGTACAGCCCCCTTCACCCCCACCCCTTCTCAGGGCTAACCCAAACACACTTGCCACCCCCTCCATTGTTCATTGAATCATTCGTGTGTGTGTGTGTGTGTGTGTGTGTGTGTGTGTGTGTGCGCGCTGCATGCATAGGTAAGCACTCTTCAAATGAAAGGCTCTGGCTGACCAACGAGGTACCTCAAAAGCAGAGGTGCCTAAAAGAGGTAATGCCTTAGAGGAACCTTGTTGGCCTGGTCTTGTGCTCATTTGGACTTAGTCTTGATTTCATTTCATTTCAGACTTGGTCTTGGCTCCCTTTAGACTTGGATTAGTCCCGCTCTAATTTGGACTCGTTCTTGGGTCAATCCCACTCTCCTATGGACTAGGTCTTGATTTGGCCTTGCCCTCCTTTAGCCTAGGTCTTAACACAATCTCACTCTCATTTGGACTTGATTTGAACTTGGTCTTAACTTGGTCTTAGCCCCTTTTAGACATGGCCTTGGTCCAGTCTTTATGTGGTCTTGCTCCCATTTTAGTCTTGGCTCGATTCTGCTCTTATTTGGACTAGATTTTTATTTGGTCTTGGGCTAGTCTTGGTCTTAAACTTTGGTTCTGCTCTCATTTGGATTTGTCTTGACTCAATCTTGCTTCCACATGGACGTGGACTTGATTTGGTCTTGGCCCCCTTTTGCCTTGGTCTTGATCTCAATCTTAACTTGATTCAGCCTTCATTTAGTCCTGCTCTCATTTCAGTCTTGATCCGATTCTGCTCTTATTTGGACTAGGTCTTTGGTCTTGGACCCCTTTAGACTTGGTCTTAGACTTTAGTTCTACTCTTTTAAATTTGTCCTGACTTGATCTCACTCCTACATGGACTTAATTTGATAGACTTGATTTGGTCTCGCCCATCTTTAGTCTTTAGATCTAAAGAACCATAAATCCAAGCCAAGCCATGTTTAGAACCTCTGTGTTTCATGAGTCTTGAATCATACCACTGAGCCCAGAACCATTTAGTACCCTCTGTATTTAAGGATAGAGAACCATATGCCCAAGTCAAGAAGCATTTAATGTCTAAGAATGTAGAACCATGCATCTGAGACAAGGAACATTTAGGAACCTTTGTTTATGTGGAGTCTATATCTAGGCCAAAATTCATTTAGAAACCATTTTTTATTATTTTTAAGAGTGTAGAATCATACAGATACCTTTTTAGAGTTTACAACCACAGGTATAGGCCAAGAACCCTTGAGGAACCTTTATTTGTAAGAATTAACCAGATATCCTTACATATGAGCCAAGAACCATTAAGAACTTTTATGTTTAAGAACATAGAACCGTACATCTAATCTACGAACAGTTTAAGAACTTATATTTTTAAGTGTACAGAATCATACATCTAAGACCTTGTTTTAGAGTGCAGAACCACAGGTTCTAGGCCAAGAACCATTGTTCTGCAGGGAAGATATTTGGTATTCTACTCTCTTTTGCATTTGTCCTGACTCGATCTCACTCCTACATGGACTTGATTTGGTCTTGCCCATCTTTAGACTTAGTTGTGACTTGGTTTTGCTCCTACTTTAGACTTAGTCTTGACTCAAATTGGATTTAGTCCAGATGTTTTTGGGATTCTTCCTTACACAGACTAATTTTTACTTGCACTTGGTCTTGCTTCCATCTTGCCCCCCTTTAGACCTTGATCAAGGTGGTCTTAAACCAGTATAACTCCGCCTTGACCCTGGAGGCACCCTGCCCTCCACGTTTTAGTGCATTCACTGCTCTCGACACACCTGATTCGACTAATCAGCTCATTAACAAGCCCCTTCCGAGTTGCAGGGCCAGACTGGTGTTAAACTAGGGAGTCCACTAAAATGTGGAGGGCAGGGTGCCTCCTGGATCAGGGTTGAGAAACACTGGCCTAGGCTTGGGCCCTCCAGGCCACTGTTAAAAGTGCTATCCAACCATATTTCCAACTGATTTAACATGTTTTTAAATGTTTTGTGGTGAATAGAATGTGTTTTTAGGCACAAACTATTTGGATACCTTTTATTTTTACGAGTGTAGTGTGTCTTCTCTTTTTCCAGAAGGGGGCACGTAGGGGATCGTAACCCCAATGTCATTATTTACATCATATTTCTTCCAATTACACCCCTAATCCTCTCTTCCTTTACATTCCAATTTAGTACAGTGAATCACGCCGGCCCGACTTTTATTGTCAATGATGTATGCTTACAGCGCTGAGTGAAAGAAAAATAGGCGAGTGAACCTATTTGTGTTTATGGCTTTAGAGGGAAAGAGATAAATGACCCGGCTTTTTTTTTATTTAGTTTTAATGAAGAAGGGATTGAGGGACTCCCTGTCCCTGCGGCATTAATGTGATTTGGCCTCTCCGTAGACGCCGCTGCCTCGCCACATTTGTTTGTGACCTAGTTGCTGCTGGTCTTGGTGGAAGGACGCCGTCCGTCTCTTTGTTTTGCTCCGGTGCAGCCAGTGCGTGTCCTGCCTCGCTGGTGAACACACTAATGCGTTTTTCTCAGGAGCAGCTGGACAGGCTCGGGGAAGGAGCAGGCCGCGTTGCGGTAAACGATCAGCGTTTCCCCTTGACGTTTAGCGTCCCTCCGGCCACTGGGGCTTAAGCGATGGTTCCATTTAGATCCTCCTCAAATCATCATCCTCCACCACCTCCTCCTCCTCGGCCTGTCCCCTCCTACCATTACGAGGCACCGACCAAACAATATTAGTAGAGTCACCTTATGCTCTCCACATGAGCCCCCTCAATCGTTCAGCATTAATTGGATACTCAAGTCCCCAATTACGTTCTTGGCCCAAAAGGCGAGCTCGAAAAAACAAGACAGGTTTCGCTCCCTTCTGTGGGACTTCATTAAGCGGGCTAGTGCTGGTGCTTCCTTAGGGAAGGTGGGATAAGGGGGGGGGTTACACTCACACACACTCACACTCACACACATGCACGTCCGCACACAATAGCCCAGTGTGTCAGGGCTCAGACAGGGCCTGTAGCATGGGGAGAGTTAAAGGAGAGAAAAGTTAATTACACACAGTGGGTGTGAGTTTGTATAAGTGTGTGTATAAGTGTGTGTGTATGAGTGTGTGTAAGTGTGTGTGAGTGTTTGTACCCCCTCACTCTTGCGAAATATTTGGAATTAATTAGTAGAATCAATATGCATTTCAAATGATATGACATTCATACAGGGATGCGGACCGGAGGGTGTGTGTTGTACTATTAAATGCATGTTATATTTGCCCTCTGCGGATGGAAATGTGGCCTCTGCTTGCTCCGCCTGTCTCTCGGCCCGTCTCGCTCTCTCTCCTTCCCCCTCTGCGGAGAGAACGAGGACCGAAGCTGTAGTTTACTCATAAATTCATCAGCCGCCAGGCCTGCACGTAACAATTTGTGACTCGTACGTCTTTTCGCTTTAGAGATAGTGGGACACGGACACCGCCGTGAAACAGCATGCTGTATTTGGTAATGAAGTTGATTTTTTAATGTTCCTGCCACGCAGGATAAAAGCCAGCCTAATCACAAGGCCCGGACCCGGCCCCCCAATCACTCGCTATTTACCTCGACGAGGAGGTGCGTCTGTGATGAGTGAAAGCGTCGCTGGCGGTTGCTGGCGGTTGCTGTTGTTGCGGGACCTCGTGAGGACGCCTGATGTTTTTAACAAGCCGCTCTGATGCTAAGCAGTCGAGCGCCGGCACGGCCTGCGCGTCACGCTCAGTTTCGTGCGCAGGACTGAAGCGGAGCGGCTGGAAACGGTTATCAGGCGAATGTTAACTTTTAATGGCGCTATAAATTTACAATTAGATGGGCTCTTAACGGTGGATAGCGGGGTCCTGTGCAGGCTGTTTATCTGCACGCCGGTGATAGCATGTTGGTGTTGTCCTGAAGCTCGCCCGCAGACTGCCCTGAGGGAAGCCGGCTCACTGGAGACCACAGGCCTGACCCTTTTCTCTTCATATGGAGGCAGCCAATCAGCAGGCAGCATCCCGAACACGTGGCTGACTGCCTCAGACTGCTTTAGTTTCTCTTGTAACACTTTGTGCTGCCCTTTGTTTGAGGGATTTGGTGGCACACGTTACTTTTAATTATCCTCTGTCATTGATCATTATTACCAAATTCTTGCATCAGAGACGTTGTGGATTAACAGAAGAGGGAAAATGGTCGTAATATTATTTGAAACGTTTTTAAAGCAGGTTAAAGCAGCAGTCCTTAAGATTTTTTCATTTAAGTTGAAAACAGTAGTCTGAGTGATGAGGGGTTAAACTACTGTAAGAAATTATATCAGTGTGCTGCGCGACCATCCCTGCAAAAGCCTCATATATTCATTCTAAAAACAGAGGGGTCTGGTAGGTGTCTGTGGCCGTTATGGTGCTGTGACAGAATGGCTACTGCGAGAGTTGCAGTTACACATTCTCACCAGAGAGGTCACTAAATCCCTAATTCCCCCCAAATGACGTAGTGTCGCCAGGTTTAATCTGTAAAATTGTTCCATTTTAACCAGTTCTGTTGATCCATTTGTTAATAAAATTGATTACATTAGATGTTAGGGCAGGTAAAGGTTTTGGATTATGCAAAATAAATCAGTAAATGCATTTTTTAATGAGGGAATGATTAATTTATTCATTTATTAGTATTGTGTTTATTATTGTTGCTTATTATTCAGAAGCCAATATAAAGGTAATGCATAAGTCTGTCTATCTGTAGTTACGAGAGTGAAAAGCTGAAGTGTAGAGCAGCATACAGACCTGCTGACACTTCTTCATTATTAATAGCATCAGGGTTAGGATTAGATTTTAAAAAGGTTAAGTTTAGGGACATTTTAAAGAAAAAGTTAAATGTTTAAGTAAAATGAAATTTTAGCTTTAATTTATGTTAGATTTAGTGGCTGATATGCAAACACAGTCAGTATTCATGGGGTTTGGTGTGAAATGGTTCATCACTGTAAAATAATTTACCGATTTCGATGTCTATCAAAAAGAGGTTACTAGTCAAACCCTGAACATGAGTCTCTACATGTCAGTAAAATAGTAAAAAAATCGGATTAGCCAAAGTTACATTCACCACCACTGTGGATGATTCTGAGCTCTGACTGTAGGGGGAGCACAGGAGCATCTCATAGATTCTCACATAATGCTGCTTTAATCATACAAATGTTTAAAAAACGCTGGAATTTTAATCGATTAATAGAAAAATATGTAAATTAAATGTTTTTTCTGTGGTTAGAAAATAACACAAGCTTTTGGCTTGAAGCTAACGGGCAGAGGTTAATTAAAAAATGCTGACATGTTCCTTTAAAGTGACGTTAATGGATATTTAATTGAATGTGTGAAGTGTTCGGGACAGAGAGCCTCCACAGAACCCCTACAGTGGACCATCTAAGTGCTGGTGCTGATGCTGGTTGCCACGCTTCTCCCTCACAAATGAACTCTCTGGGATGTATGTGCCTTCTGAAAGAGCTCTCCGTGATGAAGATCAGCCTCTAATCCAATTCTCACTGTTTTTCTTTATGTTTGTTAGACCCGCCGCGAACACACACATGTGTGCGTGTGATCCGCGAGTGCGGAAACCACTCCCTTTAGTCCCCAGGCCGACATCAACAGCTCTGCGTGATGACACATATACGTGTGATCTCCCACGTCTGTTAATCACCTCGTCACGCACACACACTCAACACACACGCAAACGGCTCGACTAGCAGCGCAATCACATCCGCTGTAGCAGCCACACTCGTCTCTCCAGGCACTTTGAGCCTGGCTTAGAACCAGCAAGCTCTGCTCTAGCTGAAAGAAATAAATAAATAAATAAATAAATAAATAAATAAATAAACTTAAAAACACAACTACAGACTAATGCTTGGCCTCTCACCACAACTAGTGTCAATAAATGATGTTGACTTTAATTTCAGCAACATTAATAACAACAACGTACAACCGCTGAAATAAACGAAACTTTAAAGGGTTCTTTGAGTGATGCCATAGAAGAAACGCTTTTGGTTCAATGAAGAACCATGTTTGTAATAGAGTGTAAAAATAGACTCCTCGTACATCTGCACGAAGTACTGACACAACCCAGACACTCAGAAACCAAACAGTGAAACTATATTACCTGAACCTTAATCTCAGCCTAAACCTCAACTTAACCTACACATCAACTTAAACTTAACGTACTACATCTAACCCTAATTCTAATCCTAACCTACTACACCTAAACCTGATACTAACCTTAACCTACACCTAAACCTAACCTACTACACCTAAACCTAATACTAACCTTAACCTACACCTAAACCTAACCTACTACACCTAAACCTAATACTAACCTAACCTAAACTTAACCTACTACACCTAAACCTAATACTAACCTTAACCTACACCTAAACCTAACCTACTACACCTAAACCTAATACTAACCTTAACCTAACCTAAACTTAACCTACTACACTTAAACCTAATACTAACCTTAACCTACACCTAAACCTAACCTACTACACCTAAATCTAATACTAACCTAAACCTAAACTTAACCTACTACACCTAAACCTAATACTAACCTTAACCTAACCTAAACTTAATCTACTACACCTAAACCTAATTCTAACCTCAGCCTACACCTAAACATAAACTTTAACCTACTAAACCTAATACTAACCTTAACCTAACCTAAACTTAATCTACTACACCTAAACCTAATTCTAACCTCAGCCTACACCTAAACATAAACTTAACCTACTAAATCTAATACTAACCTTAACCTAACCTAAACTTAATCTACTACACCTAAACCTAATTCTAACCTTAACCTAACCTAAACTTAACCTACTACACCTAAACCTAATACTAACCTTAACCTACACCTAAACCTAACCTACTACACCTAAACCTAATACTAACCTTAACCTACACCTAAACCTAACCTACTACACCTAAACCTAATACTAACCTAACCTAAACTTAACCTACTACACCTAAACCTAATACTAACCTTAACCTACACCTAAACCTAACCTACTACACCTAAACCTAATACTAACCTTAACCTAACCTAAACTTAACCTACTACACTTAAACCTAATACTAACCTTAACCTACACCTAAACCTAACCTACTACACCTAAATCTAATACTAACCTAACCTAAACTTAATCTACTACACCTAAACCTAAACTTAACCTACTACACCTAAACCTAATACTAACCTTAACCTAACCTAAACTTAATCTACTACACCTAAACCTAATTCTAACCTCAGCCTACACCTAAACATAAACTTTAACCTACTAAACCTAATACTAACCTTAACCTAACCTAAACTTAATCTACTACACCTAAACCTAATTCTAACCTTAACCTAACCTAAACTTAACCTACTACACCTAAACCTAATACTAACCTTAACCTACACCTAAACCTAACCTACTACACCTAAACCTAATACTGACCTTAACCTAAACCTAACCTACTACACCTAAACCTAATACTGACCTTAACCTAAACTTAACCTACTACACCTAAACCTAATTCTAACCTTAACCTAACCTTAATTTAACCTACTACACCTAAACCTAATACTAGCCTTAACCTACACCTAAACCTAACCTACTACACCTAAACCTAATACTAACCTAACGTAAATTTAACCTACTACACCTACACCTAATTCTAACCTTAACCTACACCTAAACTTAACCTACTACACCTAAACCTAATACTAACCTAACCTAAACTTAACCTACTACACCTACACCTAATTCTAACCTTAACCTACACCTAAATTTAACCTACTACAGCTAAATCTAATTCTAACCTCAGTGTACACCTAAACCTAACCTACTAAACCTAAACTTAACCTAAAACACCTAAACCTAATTCTAAACTTAACCTAAACCTAAACTATGGCATCATTTAAAGAACCATTTGAAGCATCTGCAGATTTCTGCATAATAAATACATACATTTAAAACATTTATTTATAATAACTTTAGTGGGCGTTGCACATTATTCTTGTTCCTAAACCACGCAGTCATAATAAGATTATTAATAAATGTAAATTCTAGTTATCATGTTTTGTTCTAGGCCACGCCCACTCCTGATTCAAAGTTGAATACGGACAATACTGTCCAACATAAACAAAGCAGAAACTGACACAGTTCTCCAGGCTGTGTTTCACCTCTAATAAACACACAAGAAAAAGAGAAGGTTTCTCTCTGTGTTTTTTATTTTTCTCTATTATTAGCATTTACAGACCCGTGTACAGTTCCCAGTGGTGTCATTTTAATCAATTCAAACAATTAAAACTTAAATCATCAAATCCTATCTTTTTATTATTATTATTATTACCACCACAGACGTCTGATTCAGATCGCTCACCTCTGCTCTGTGTCTTTAAATCATCCTGTGGCCTATAACCATCAGGAGGGACACACGTCCACTATAAATCTCCTTTCCAACTTACCGAAGATCTCCTACAAACCCGGACCATGTGTTAGAAAACCTGGCACTTTGGTGAAGGCCCGGGCCCCAATTAAAACCCCATTACCCCGGCTTGTGGGTCTCGGAGCCTTGGTCAAACCCATTAACTGCCGCGGGCTGCCATTGCCAGGACACCCACAGGCATGTCTTCAGGGCTTCTAAGCAGGCTTTATCTCCTGAGTGTCTCGAGGGAATAATGGACAAACAGGTGATGGGTGAGAGAGACTCGGGCACAAACACAAACCCACCTGACCTTGAATCTGCTCTTCCCTTTAGCCACTGTTTAGTCACTTTAAGGGTAATTGGCCTTCCCATGTGCCTCCTTTCCAAAACCTTTGTGCTTTGCATGCAGGGGAACAGGTGAACCTCTAGTCTGTTTCTGGATATTGAACTTCTGCCTCACACCTGGATTAGCTAGCACCAGTAGTTTATGCTCAGGATGTCTGCCCTCAGGATTTATAGCCACCATTAGCAACCAATTGGCAGGAGATTGGGACACGGCACTGTTCCTTACCTGTAGAAAATCAAGTTCTCGATGGTCTGGATGGTCTGAAGTTCATACCTGACCATGATACCTGTGGTTTGAACCACTGTGTACTCTTCCTCATGCTCTTAGGTGTTTTTCCTTTTCTTCCTATGCTCTTCTCATTGGTTCATCCTCTTGATCTTGGAGTGTTCCTCCTTGTGAGTCTTGGTTCCTTTCCCCTCTCAAGTTCTCATCTGTATTTCTGAAAGGCATTGGGACAACAAAAGGCACTTCTTCATTAAGAACCCTGATGCAATCCTTTTGGGTAACGCTGGTGTAAATATAGGCCGTGCCGCAGCTGAGTGAGTGTAGCCAGGTCACATCATCTTTAAGCACACCATGCACTGTTTTTCCCTCCAGCCTTGGCTTAATTGCATGCATGCTCATCGTTTTCGCCGGCCTGGCCTTTTGCCGTTGTTTGTGTTGTTGGCGCGGTAATTGTCGTGTTTGTGTGAGCGCGTGTACGCCGTTAGGGGGGTTGCCGGTGTGTCCGTGATGTCCTCAGAGATCCGTCTCCTGCATCTCCTCTTTAATGAAGCCCCATAGAGGGCAGATGGAGGGAGTGGACTTGGCTCCTTTGGGTCACCCACCTTTAATTGCGCCTTAGTAGCCTATTAACATCCGAGGCTCCGTGACCTCCTGTGGCCACTTCGCAGTCACTTTGCAGGCGCTAAACTGGTTTTGCGCATTGAGCTGCCCAAAACAAGAGGGACCCTTGTACCCTCATTGGAGCATGCATTAGGCCCTTTTGAGGGCCATTATACTGGTGTATTTCTGGGCTGCATTCACATTATAAGCCTGGTGTTTGTGCAATTCTGATATTTTGGCCACTCCATTTCATAATATAAGCTACACATATTTGTTATTAATCTGAACACACCCTTGGCCTGAAAGGACCCAATATATGCACATTATTGGTGCCTTAGATTCTTTGGAAGATGCCCTTTTTTGTATCTCGGTTTTAAAACCAGTATATTTGGCATGACTGCAATAAAACAAAGAGCATTTGTGAGCATTAGGTGGGTGAGGTTTTTTTTTTTCATCCAGTAAGAAGCATCAGTAGCCAGTAATGATCTATTTATTATGTGTGTGGATGAGAGTGTTCCTGTATTAGCTAATAGCTCAAAAACAACCCATTTACAATACAGGTATCAGTGTTTTATTGACATGCTAATGGAAAAACACAGGTTTCCCACTACACTCTTAAAAAGAAAGATCCTGCAAAAGGTTCTGTGAACGATACCATAGAAGGACCATTTTTGGTTCCAGCTAAAACTTAATTGAAGTTGAAGTTGAAATTTAAAAAGTTTCTTTTTAATAATTATTATTTTTTATAATTAATGAGAGTAGGGAAGAACCTTTAAATCATTGATCTTCTTCACACTCACACGTCTTAACAAACACGGTTCTTTATGTAGCCTAAAGTGGTTAATTCGTGGCCTGGTTCTTCAATTCCAGTCCAGTGGGCTGGAGTTCTGAACAGTTCGGTGATTTTCCTGCTTGAAAACCTCTTCTCATGTCATGTTTATGACCAGATTTCATCTTGGTGTGTGTGTGTGTGTGTGTGTGTGTGTGTGCTGTTTTTATTTTCTTCTTTTATAATAAAAAAACAAATGTTTTTTTTTTTCTCCCAGTTCGGTTCTGCCAATTAACCCACCTGTTCGTAGCCTCTCCTAGCACTAGCAATGCTCCCAATACTCCCGCAAAGAAGCCTGTGCCGGCCAACATCGCCAAAGACTGATGAGGGAACAGAGCTCCATCTACCCACCCTGCAGAGAGCCAATTGTGCTCTCCCAGACTCCGGCTGCTGACGGCAAAGCAGTATGATTGTCGGTGTTTTAACAAGGGAAGCCACCAATCTGTGCTGGACATCGGCCCCTCGGGTACTGGAATTGAAGAACCCTGTTTAATGACGTCTCTTAAAGAACCTTTTTTTGTTTTTGGTTGTTTATTTTTGAGAGCAGTGAATCTGAATTTTGTGGTGATGTTTATGTTTGTTGATCCCATAAATGTGATATTTCTGACACCACGGAAAGGCAGCATTCATCAGCATCAGTAAAAACGCTGCTAACCAGCAGAGTCAACAGTCACTTTTTCCTTTTCCAATATCGGAACTTTGACTGCCGGCCAAAAACGATCTGCTATTTATCTTTTGAACCTTTTGCAGCTTCACGATGAGCAGCATTATGCAAGAAAGAGTATTTTCTGTTCTGTGCCTTTTACTTTTAAACCCCAGCTATAAATATAACTTCTGCTTTGAGCGCCCCCTCATGGGCAGACAGTTGTACACATGCATTTCTGGACAAGCTGAGAGCTCCAGAAGCTTGATCTGAAGGTAGAGAAGCATGTGGGCTGAGGCGGTAGAGTAATACTACAGGATTTTACACTAATATGACTCTATGGGTTCTGCAGCGTTACACAGCAGCAGTTCTGGAGAGAGGTTCTCCTCCTGCAGCTCCACCACCAAAGCTCCATAGTGCAGTAGCAGCAGCGATCCGGCCCGGAGTGGGAATGGCAGAGATGCTGTTCTCCCCTTGTTCCAGTCAGTGGAGCATCAGCATGATCCTGAAGCTGCTGGGTTAAGGTAAAAATGTTTTCCCAAGCTTCTATAGGACAAAACACACTGCTAACATTATTATGCAGTGAGTGAGTGTGTGTGTGATGTTTTTACAGGATTAATCTGATTCTTTTTTTTTTCCATGTATTTCCAAACCATATCTGTTGGTCCATTCATCATAACATGTTCAAACTTTTAAATTTCAGTCATTTTCTAAACTAAATGATTAAAATGGAATAAGTGGACTTGGCTCCTTTGGGTCATCCACCTTTAATTGCGCCTTGTTAACATCTGAGGCCCTGTGACCTCTTGTGGCCACTTCGCAGTCACTTTGCAGGTGCAGTCACTTTGGTTTTGCACCATGAGCTGCTCAAACAAGAGGGACCCTTGTAACCTCCTTAGAGCATGCATTACATTTACATTTAAGGCATTTAGCAGACGCTCTTATCCAGAGCGACTTATAAAAGTGCTTTGCTGTTTACCCAAGAAAAACCTCAGCTAGTTTGAATAGACTAAAATTCAAAGATCTTCTAATCTTAGATACGACTAAACACTATTAAAAAAGTCAATAAGGTGACTATAGTACTCCACTCTTCACCCAAGTACTCTCAGAAGAGGAGGGTCTTCAGTCTGGGTTTGAAGACAGCGAGCGTTGGACTCGGACACCCAGGGGAAGTTCGCTCCACCACTTCGGTGCAGGACAGAAAAAAGTCTGGACGCTCGTCTTCCGTGGATGGTCTTTAAGGGATGGTGGGTCGACCCGAGCCGTACTTGAAGCTTGAAGGGCTTGTGGTGCAGATCGTCTTTTGACCATTGCCATGCATTAGGACCTTTGTCGGTGCGATGGCTGATATTCTGGTGTATTTTTGGGCTGCATTCACATTTCAAGCCTTATTATACAAGGTTTCATCAGTTTACTTTACATTTACTTTCCAAGTAAATTCTAAAAATCCGGGCAGCAATCTGAGCCCCTAGCTCTCATGGCCGAGTCTGGTCTAAAAACACACCCGAAAGAGTTTCAGATCTGATTTGGAAATGATCCGTGTTCACATTCCCACACCAAATTGAATCGTGCGCCGCTTCAGCCCTGCAAAGTGAACACGGCCATATTGTCCACGGCTCTGATCGTTGTGCATATTAACCACCTCTTCAGCACGTCTGAGTATTGGAACAAGCTTTGAAGATTAAAAAGTGCCAGTCAGTCCATCTCTCTCTCTCTCTCTCTCTCTCTCTCTCTCTCTCTCTCTCTCTCTCAATCACCTGTACGAGCCTGACAACAGTTCAGTTCATTTCCATCCCACTCACATAAAGCAATAGCTTCCTGACGGCTTCGGCAAGACTTGTTTTCGCACTTTCCGCAGCCGCAATTTGCGTGGCGTGGCAGGGGCTCCCTTAAAGACATATTTTGCGTTTCATGTTGATCAGGCCCTCTTCAGACAGCGCGGAGTGAGGGAGCGGGCGCAGGAGAGCGGGCCTGAAAGAGTTGATCACAGCATCAAAGCCACCTGTCAGCTTAAAGGTAGACGACGCTGGGGTTTTTGTTTCGGGAACAACAGACAGGAGCTGGCAGCTTGTCTAATTAATAGAAAAGTGTGTGCACTTGACCCAAAAATTTACATCAACGTATCACTGTAATAACAGAAAGCCTCCTTTTGTTCTTTTTTTTTTCGTGCTGTATGAGGACAGCGCGTTGACCTCATGTAGGAAACTTCTTTAAACCATGTGTTTGATATGCTGTAATGTTCTGAACGGATAGAACTGGGAGATATCATCATTTTTTAATAATAAATGAGAACACTTTGAGTAAATATATCACTCCTATCATGCAAAAACATTGTATCTCAAAGTTAATGCTGATTTTTCATCTTTTTTCCCCACTTTTTAACCTAATTTGTAAAAAAAAATAGATGGTTTGTAAAGTAGAGGTGGGTGATATGTTAAAAAAATATTCTATCAATATTTAAGTGTTTAATTTTACAACACAAAATAAATGGTGATATTCTGACATGCAGACAAAATGCATCAATAGCCACATTTTACATCTACTGTGTACCGTGATTTGTATTCAAAATCTGCTGCACTTTGTCTAATTAACCAGCACTAATTACACTCTCAGTAATGAAACGTGCTGTTGGTCATTGTTCTTTGAGCACTGGCGATACCCATGACACGCTCGCTTGTATCACAATAACCAAATTCAGCACAATTTCAATAAAAATAAAAAAAAATTATTGCCATATTGCCAGACCGTGTTTTAAATATATATTTAAAAAATACATGTTATTAAAATTATATTGGACAACATTATTGGTTATTAGATATAAATGTGAGCCCTCTAAAGTGGCCGCTGTGTTCTGTCTATCTTGGATCTCTATTTTTGCTTTTTCACTTTTTGACATAATGTGAATTTATGTATAGTTGTTCTTTACACTGTGTCAGAATTTCATCACAACCGAAAAACCAATAGAAATGCTCCAGAATGGCTTAGGATGATTTTTTACATTGACTTTTGTTTTGTTTTTTTCCTTCTCTTGGAAATGTGTCATTTTGTGATTGAATGCTATGATAAGTAGCATTGAATGACCTTTAAATTATTCTCAAATGGTGAACATTTTACATTACACGAGCACACAAGACCTCTAGTTTAGTCAAACAGTTCTTAAACAGGCTATAGCCCCAGTTGTCTTGGAGTCCTTTATTGTCCTTGCTCATCCTTCCTTAATTTACATTTGGTTATTAGAGCTATAGATATTTATTTTACCCACAAAAAATGAAACGACCCACTCCTCAGAATTTACTGCCTCATATAGGGCCTGCGTGCCATTATTTGGGAATGGTCTGGCTGATCAGATGACACCTTCTGAGCCAAAAGGGAGTGTGCCATTGTGTATGTGTGTTGTCCCCGCCTTCTTGTCTCTGTCTTTCTTTTTCTCTCTCTGTATTGTTTATCATCTCCAGGCTCTCTCTCAGTGTGGACGTCCTGTCTGTCTCCGGCTGCTTGGAAAGGTTGGAAGATTAGTGATTTCCCTGTAGAACTAACGGTACCTGCAGGCCCCATTAAAGCCATCTGTAGCATGTGTCCTTGTTTATCTGCTCTACACTCCATTGGGACACCCCTCTAACCCTCCCCCTACTCAACCACCCCTACCCCCACCGGCCTACGCCCCCCTCCACCACCCCCCCCCACCCCCCCAGCAGCCCTCAGCATCACTGGACTCCAGCTCCTTCCCAGGACCTATGGCTCTGGTCCCCAAAGTGCTTGGCCCCCTGTAGGTTGCCGCAGCGGTGTGCCAAAACCCCCTGCACTCTGCCAGGCACCTTCAGGTCCATTACCGCGTCACTATCAGTGGGGACCGAAGCTGGGGGAGTCGACGAAAGTGGCATTTCCAGAGCGCATCAACACATCATCCCTCCAGCGCTCCAGGCCCTCGTAAAATTGGACTTATGGCTTGGTTGCCAGCATAAATAAGTCCCTTTGATAGTTAGCGGAAGAAGTTATGACACTCTTGGGTACGCGTGAGGGACAGTGGCACTGTCGTTTCGTTCCTGCTACCCTGGCACCCTGGTGCCTCTGATCTTTCTGCCGATTCAGGGCACGCTCTCTTCATTACCGCCGGCCACCGGGGACTTGTTTTTTCTGCAAGATTAATGAGTGCCGCGGAAATTCTCCAGCGCATCTCGATAATTAAGTCTTTGTTTATCAAAAAACAAGTTATATTAGGAGCAGGAAATTCGCAGTAATTATTCATAATCCTAACAATTCAAGTGTAGCTACCTCATTTGCCTGTGTAATTCTGCTTTTTAATTTCTTGCATACATTTGCATATTAATTTTGCCCGTTGGCTGCTGCAGGCCTCTGACAGTAGTTTTCTTTTTTTTTTTTTTTTTTCCTGCATGATGTTTTTCACAGGGTGAGGCTCAGTTGGGTGGCATTTCGGCTGGGTGTAATGATAAATTATGAATTTTTCTAATTTGCTGCATAATGAAGTAACCCCTTCCGATCCATTTCCTCTCTCTCTCTCTCTCTCCTCTCGCGCCGCGGCCCGAGCCCACATCAGACGGCTGTCGGAGCGTGTTTCCTTAGAAGCGGCCGTGCGGTCATTAGGGATGGCGATGCCAGGCGGGTGTTGGGGTGAGACTGGCGTTCGCTCGCTCCAGCCCTGCGCCTCTCCCAACCTCGTTTCCGCTCCGCAAATGGTGTCAGCTCGCATTTACATGATGCCTCCCTGATGCATTGTCCGGGCGGGGGCCCCCGCGTCCAGCGCTGGCGTGTTTGTGGCCGTTTACATATGCAGAGCCGAGGAAAACATCTCGCCAACACACTGACATCCTTTAGCTGTGTGGCGCAGTGTGTGAAACACTTGCTGTTGTACATACAGGCCAGTCAGATGAGAATACGTACTGTCGACTGTAACATCAGGATGTTTGTCCTGAAATGTTCCTGCGTTTAAATAAATAATTTAATAAAAAATCGAATTTACACAATTACTCAATTTCCCCTTTAACTTTAATCAGTCAGGGGCTCAGAGTGGCTCAGTGGTCTACTCCGCTACCACTGTGGCCTTTGCCAATTATGCTTTGCCCTCCGCAATCAGAGTCTGAAAGAGCACAATTGGCCGTGCTCTCTCCGGGGCAGTAGATGGCGCTCTCTTCCCTCATCACTCTTAAGCGAAGTTAGCCGGCAGAGGCATCTGTAGGCTGGTATGGTGGAGTTGGGGACCCGTATCGATAGCAGTTTGATTATGCAGTTTCTGACCCTGTATGACTCACTGTTGGACTAGACTCTTGCACAAGGACCATAGCGATATGTCTCAAAGCAGGCCTGTGACGAATAACCAGGGGGTTTATGAGGCAATCACTCTGTATATCAACTGCAATCACCTTAAAGTACAACGATGATGTCATCAGGTTTTGCCGTAAAAGTCAAATGGCGCTTTGAGCGCCCCCTCATGGGCAGACAACTGTACATGTGCATTTCTGGACAAGCTGAGAACTCCAGAAGCAGCATCGGAAGGTACAGAAGGCGGGTCATAATACAGGATTTTACACTAATATGACTCTATGGGTTACGCAGCGTTACACAGCTGTTCTGGAGAGAGGTTCTCCTCTTGCAGCTCCACCACCGAAGCTCCGGCCTGGAGTGCCGGCTCCAATCAGTGGAGCATCAGCATGATCCTGAAGCTGCTGGTTTAAGATAAATATGATGCCTAATGCTGTTTAAAACTCTCTCATAAGTGTGCTTTCTCAATGCTGCTGATCCAAGCTGCACTATTAAGCTAATTCAGAAACTGCTGCAGTGCATCCAACAATAAAGGCAGCATTGAGCGTCTTTTATACAGTAATAGAAACACAGTGGCACTTAGAAAACTCAAATTCCACACACTGGTGCAGCTCACACTCTGCTCCGGGGGCAGATTTGAGCTACCTTAAGGGGCCATCACCAACGTCTCTGAATGGATAACTAGCAAGACTCTCTTTTTTAATAGTAGTTACTTTAGCATAGTTACTGAATCCTAAATAATAAACCTTATGTTCAGAGGGTTACACTATCTGGTCAAAAGTATTGGGACACCTGCCCATTCATTGTTTCTTCCTAAATCATGACAACCACAATCACGATCACCATTAGTGTCGAACACAGATGGATTTGGACCTTGCATTTAATCCATTCGTGGAGTGAACACTTGCGCACACACAAGAGCGGTGCCCAGAGCAGTGGGCTGCCTTCACTGCAATGCCCTGAGTAAGGGCTTTACTCAAGGGCCCAACAGTGGCTGCTGAGCAAACTCAGGACTTGAACCCACAACCCTGTTATCAAAAACCCAGCACTCTAACCACTAAGCCACTACTGCCCAAAGTCAAGGAGCACATCCTGCTTTTCCTGGAGTAACTGTCTCTACTGTCCAGGGAAGAAGGCGTTCTACTAGATTTTGGAAGAGCATTGCTGTGAGGATTTGATTGCTAAAAGTAAAGAATGGAGAGAACAGTTCTTACACTGCTCCACGGCTCAATGCTGGGGGCCTTTATACCCCTCTAGCCCACGCCTGGCATTGGGCAGCATGGTGCCAATAGGTTCATGTCTATCTGCTCCAGAGAGAGCAGAGATTCTACTGGCAGCACTTCTTCTCTACAGGGACTAGACAAGCTCTGTGCATGCATTTGCACATCCATGTAACTAGTAGCTGAATGCGTTCACTAGAAGCGGCGTCCACAAACATTCAGACATACAGCACATGGCGAAACTACATCCCCCTAACCGAGCTGATCACAGTATTCTCGCTCCTATTTCCTGTTGTCTGAAATAGTAAAACACAGGTGAGAGCCGGATCGCTAATGCGGCCGCTCGGGCTGGCAGGGAGCTTGACCGTTAGCCGGCTGGAGCGCTCTCTGGCTCTCCTTTACATGAGCAGAAATCTCCCAACACTTTTCACTCTGTCAAGCCCCCTGTCAGGCAACAAGATTTATCTTCTATTGCAGTGTTTTTTCCGTTTCGGCTGCAAGGCAACAGATGTGCGAGGCGGCAGAACCGCTGCGATGCGATGATACTGCGGCTGCAAGAAGTGGGGAGGGGGGGAAAGGGGTCCTCAGAGTGCTGCTGGTGTTTACACTCTGCTCCTCGCCTCTCTCTGCCCTCCACATATTCCCATTTTCTGCCCATGTATCTCCCCCTCCGCTGTGTGCATTGCACTCAAACAGATACAGAATCTACTCCCTCTAATCTAGTTTCCCCACGCCTTTGATAGTCTGTCCACAGGGGGATACTCAGCCCTGTTTTCACTGTAATGTACTGTTTGTGTCCACATAGCTTTTCTAAATGCAAATTGAAAAATGAAAAAAAAAAAAAAAGGTTTGCCGCTCGTGTTGTGTAGCCTTGCCTGCTTAATTAGAGAGCTCTTAAAGGGTAAATAGCTAATTGCAATACAAACAAGTGAAAATAAGTGTGATCATCTGAAGCTGAATGCTTCTTGTGTATCCGTAATACCTGTGTTTACTCTGCTTAAGGTCCCTTAATGGCGTACGTGCCTCGAAATCCCTCGTCTTGCATGCTGTGGAATTATTCCTGACTTGTAGTTCATTGAGATAAGCAGTTGAATCTTTTCATTCGTTTTATCAAATCTTTCATTTTTATCCCTCTAATGTGGTGCTGCTAATTAACCCACCCACTCACAGCTCCAAAGAAGACCACTTTTGGTTCCATGCATCGAAACAAGTTTGTAATAGAGATGTGTGAGTGTGAAGAACCTTTGGAAGGCTTCCCTTGGTGTGAAGTTATCTCACCAATTTAGGGGTTCTTCAGGGTTCTTCACGCTCCCACATCTCAGTAACTTGGTTCTTCATGGAACCAAAACTGGCACTAGCAATGCTCCTGACTCCACGTCTTCTCCAATATGTGCAAAGCCAGCCACCACCCCACCTGATCCCTAACTCCTTAACTCCTCCAAAAAGTATTGGATGGAGCACCATCATCCATCACTCCAGAGAACAGTTCTTCTTCAGAGTTCTTCCACTGCTCCACAGCTCCTCAATGCTGGGGGACTTTATACCCCTCTAGCCCACGCCTGGCTTTAGGCAGCATGGTGCCAATAGGTCCATGTTTTTCTGCTGTGTTGGCAGGGACTAAACAAGCTGTGTGTGTGTGTTTGCACATCTGTGTCAGTTGCAATGGGTGCAACTTAAAGTAGCTGAATGCATTTATTTGAAGGGGTGTCCACAAATATTTGGACAAAGAGTGTATCGATATTTCAAACAATATCTCTAAAGTTGTGCGACAAGACAAACCTTTCCCAGACTCCTCTCCATCTACAACCTTCTTTCTGAAGGCCTCAGAGAGCTCTCTGGATCTGGTCATGATGGTGTTCTTCTTCACCACCAGCTTTAACCATCAGGAGCCAAACAGACTAAACGTCTGAGGTTTAAATAAGACACTAAGACTCCTCCAGAATAATCCTCTCCAACCATGTTCTGATCTGATCATCTGCAGCTGATGTTCTGATCCTGAGTCTAATTCTACACATTGGAAGTAGTTATAAATATGTAGGCCGGGGCAGGTTCGAACTTTTTCCTCACAGGAAAATTACATTTCTATTAATTACATTTTTAATAAATGATGTTTGAAGACATTTCTTCAGTTGTGTAAGTTTAGTCAGATTATCAGATTACTCTCAGTGTTGATCACATGAAGATCCAACGTCTAGACGTTTAAATATGTTAAAAAAAATGACAAATGGTGCGTCCTAATCTTTTTTCACGACTGTGTTTAAATCATAAAGCACAATAACTACAAAGCTTTAGATCTCCAAGGGTTAAAAAATACATATTATAATGTCTTCCAATGAACCAAACACTGTGTTAACCTTATGACAGCGATTTAAGCAAAAGGGACGAATACAGTGGCCTCGTTGCAATGCTCCGCTGTCCTTGCATACATTCATTCTGACCTGTCGCCCTCAGTAATAGTAGCCATGCACACAACCCTGCTCAGCGCGGCTTCAGTGCTTTCTCCTTCTTAACCCGCTTAAAAACGCACAATGCATCCGTGCATATTGTCCTCTAACAGGGCCTTCAGGGTAGGAAGCACATAAAGATGCAAAGGAAGACAAAGCAGAACATCGGTAACGAGAAGGACAGACAGTGGAGGCCGAGGTAAGGGGCTGAAAGCAGCTAATATTGCCTGATCATGTGGCACCATCACGACCTGCTGATTATGAGGTGTGGATCCACACAGCTGTCTGCGTCCTGACTGAACCCGGGGACACCAGACACCAGACAGGCCCCACGTGCCCACAGGACTCCTTTTAATATCCACAGGCACCCCAATAAAGTCTTACATTACAAAATACACCCAAACTGTGAGGTTCTAGACAATAACTGGGTCAGAACATCTCCAGAACATTAGTGCAGGTCTTGTGGGGTGTTCCTGATTTGCAGTGGTCAGTACCTACCAAAAGTGCTCCAAGGAAGGACAACCAGTGGACGAGCGACAGGGTCATGGCCACCTAAGGCTTAGTGATGTGATCCATGGAAGCCCCACCCACCTCACAATGTACAGGACTTAAAGGTTCTGACATCTTGGTGCCAGAGCAGGACACCTTCGTAGGTCTTGTGAAGTCCATGCCTCGAATGGTCAGATCTGTTATGGCGACACAAGGAGGACCTACTCAGGATTAGGCAGGCAGTGTGGTGCGTAATGCATTCTGGGATATTTGGGTGTGCCAAGTCCACATGAGTCATGCATCCTCGATAACACAGGCAGAACAAGAACTTGACTAGATATGAGAAGTAGAGGCAAGACCGTGGACTGAGAACCAGCCCAGGTTTTAGGGAACCTACAAAGTAGTGCACTATACAGTGCATAGGGCACAGTTTCAGACACAGCTATGGATCTTATCTCTGTAATTATATATACCAACATAATTACATATACCAAATGTATTTGCATATATAATATATGGAAAGTAAACAAGATGATTTATTTATTTTGTTATTATGTTAAATTGTTTAGTAAAATACCATAAAACTATAAAAAGTTTATCCATTCAGCATAAAAAATACTTGTTCAATACTTATTCATGTGGTAAAAATCAATGACATTTTTTAAGGAAATAATGGTTCATTAAAAGTATTTTTATTTGAGTTGAATGAACCCCAGTTCAGTCGTTTGCCACCACATAAAGTAAATTTCCATGGTTACTAACAATTACACCATGTTTTTTAGGCATGCATTTACAGACATGATATTGGTGACAGTCTAAGTCCAGTGTTTGGCAGCAAAGTTAGCCTAGCATCTCCTGTCCTTAAATAAAAAAGCACATATAAGATACCAAACGTCTTATCAATTGCATCCGGGGTCAATTAAGCAAATTTGATTATTTTAGCAGTTATGCAGTTATGAATGTACTGAATGTTGTGAGGAGGAACATACCTGAAGCCACTCCTCCCTAATCTAATGTCCTATAAATCCAATGGTGTCAGAAGTATTGACATTCATTCCTCAGGAAGAAGTAAGTGGAGATACGAGGGTTTAAAAGACTTCTATAGAAGCTGAAGCCTCAACTTAAGCTTTTTACTCCAGTAAAAGTGTAAAAGTACTGGTTTCAGAACGACTTCAAGTAGAAAACTAAAAGTAATGGAAGGAAAACAAAGGCTGAAAGCTTAGGCCGCACCACAGGGGTCTATAGTGCACCACCCCTCTACACCTCCCAAAAACCCATTTCTCTACCACAAAGCAAAAGCCACCTAAAATTCAGCCCAAAACTCCCTCAGAGCCCCGTCCCCCTCTCTCTCCCAGTATTCTCCCATACCATCATAAGCTGGTAAGCTAGGGCATGGTCCGATCTAGCAAAATTCCCATCACACAGGACGTGACGTCCTCATAAGAGCAGCAGCATTGCTACCAGCTGTAATCTAGACACCTCTGCATTTCCCACTTATGCACTGGCTTCTGTTTCCCCATGAGCCCCCCTGGTAATTACCTGGGAATTGTACCGGAATTGCAAGTGCAGGCAAACTGCTGCATCATCCTTACTGGGATTGTGACTCCAGCTTGTGTTTACAGTGAAACCACTTTAATGAGCAAAACATTACTGGTGAGCAAGTCGGAAGATGCTTGAAAGCACGTCAGTTTGACACAGCCATCAGTTATCGCTTCAAATGTGAAGCGGCCCATTCGTCCAAATACTTTTGTCAGCGCATAAATAAAAAAATGCATAAATAATGATAAGACTGACATTTATGAGACATTTTAACAGAATAATAATGAATAAGCAACTTCGAAATGTCCGAATGGCCGTGATCGCCATTCCAGTAGAGCTGGAATTCCTGCCTTTCTAGGGTTAATGATAATGACAGATTTAGCACTATGCTAAGATTAGCTTGATGACACATTAGACAGCTCTCTAACTATCCAGCATGACCTTTCACATACATAACAAAATGAATACACAATATGGACAAAAGTATTAGGACACCTAAATAGCCTTTCATGATCCATACGACTATTGATATCATTAATATGGAGCTCGTCCCCCTTTGCTCTAAGCTCTAACAGCAGCAGCAGGTCTGGAGCTCTGCTGCAGTTATTGAGTCAGCTGGAGGCTTTTCTGCACTATGAGCTCTATGAGCTCAGCACTCGGCCCTGACCCCGCTCTGTAACTTTACCTGGTCGGGCACTCGGTGGCTGAGCTCCTAAACACTGTTCAATAATAATACCACTCACAGCTGATGGAGGAAGATCTAGGAGGGAAGGTCTAAATTTCACCAGCTGACTTCTTGTGCAGCAGTGTCTCCTATTACATACAGAACCACTCTGGAGTTCAGTGAGTTTTTCAGAACCTCCCAGGGGCTTGCTTTTATACACCTGTGGCAATGAGACTAACTGAAACACCTGGATTCAGTGATTAAGAGGTGTGTCCCAATACTTTTGTCCATATAGTGTATCATGTTAAATTAATTACAGATTTTGGGTTCTATAAAATGTGCCCAATTGCATAACGATGGTTTTGTGGGAGGAGCATAGGTAAGGAGCATAGGTTACACATGCAGGTAAGCCTCACTGCTTACCCATACACACTCCATTTGACCATTTGAATATTCTACCAAACGTCTGCTTGTGAAACAGTATGACAGCATTCATAATTTATGCTGCTCTACTGAAGCTTGGAGGTTAAAATTGATGCTGAAGTCAGGGAGAGGCAGGACCGGGTGGGTGTTTGTGCTTATTTACAGCAGTTATGTGCTTACCTCTCCATACCAGAGGGGAGAATACTATAGGCCAAGTTTACGTCATACAGACCCTTCAGTAGGTAGAATTGCTGAGGTGAGAGGGTGGTGAAAGAGAGAGAGAGAGAGAGAGAGAGAGAGGGGAAAGAGGGAGATGTTGAAGTTGAAGCCTGTTCTTTTGTGCTCCCGCTCTTGATCATTTACATCAAGTTGACATTCGGAGAGTTTACTCTGGGGTCTGTAATTGTATTCTTTCGCCAGTTCTGCATTGCCAACCGTGAAAATGGAATCTTATCAACCCTGACCAATTTTTAATGTACAAAATGAATTGGCAGAGGTTCAAAAAAAAGGGAGCTACAATTCAAATCAGGTGAATGATACATGTATTTTTTTCAAATCCTCTGAGCTGTGCACCCCCCCACCACCCACCCACCACCACTACCACCCCCCTCAAGCCCCGTCCTGCTCACCCCTGCTTGCCGCTATCATATTACAATGGATTTATTTTTCTTGCAGGGGAAGGCCAGGAGCCGGGAGGGGTGGGGGGTTTTGGGGGGGGGGGCGTTTTAAGGGGAGGAAAAGGTTGAATCGAGGCTCAGATTTATGGTAGCGCAGGGGGTGGATGAACTAATTGAATTGATGACCTAAAACAAAGGATGGACAGTCGTGATTTTACTGAGATCACTCCAGCAAGTCCGGGAAGATGGGAGGGCCGTATTTCACTTGATGCTCCATCAGATAATGCTCAGGCCGAAGCAAAGCTTAGAAATGTTGGACCAGTGATCCTGCGGGCTTTCCTCCGGCGGGTGCCAGAGCTATACTTCGTTATTACTACATCATCTCTATAGATACCTGATCAGTGTTAATGTGGAGGAGGAGGATTATGGAAAAGTGAGGAGATCATCGGATGACTTTTTTACGTATTTTTGGCTCATGTTTGATTATTCAGATTTCCTAGATATGAGATATGAGAGTGCTAGGTCATTGATTTAAAGCTATTGATTTAAAGCTATTGATTAAAGCTATCACTATTGGACTCGTCAGTGAGGGTGCTGTAGCATGGACGACCCTGGCTTTTTAAGCTTGGGTATCTCTGTACTGTACAAGAGCATATATGAAAATAAAGGCTCTAGACCAATGGTTCCAAACCCAGGACCTGGAGGACCTCCTGCCCTGCACCGTTTAGTAGTTTCCTGCTCTAAGGCTTGTTAGCTATCTGATCAGCTGGATCAGGTGTGTTGGATGCAGGGTCAACACTAAAACATGCGAAGCAGAGGGTCCTCCAGGGCTGAGAACCAGAGTTGGGAACCAATGGCCTACACTCAAGCCTTTAGATCACTCTGCTTTAAGATTCCTTACTGGTGACCCATACAGCACACATCACTGTATACTGTACATCAAGAAACACCCAGGCTTCTTTTCATAAGAACCTACCAGACTCTTTAGACTGGATCACCCTTCCATGAGGTACCAAGAGTTTTTACCAAACTGGGAAAGTCTTCTTTTAGCTACCGTGCACCAGTGAGCTGAAATTTACTACAGGAAACTCTAAAGCTCGCCTCGCTGGGGTCACTCAACCATTACCCCCTTGAACAGCCTATGGCCGGGCCGAAACTTCTGTTACCAGAGAATTGCACCACCAGTTT
Source organism: Salminus brasiliensis (assembly GCF_030463535.1). Classification (NCBI taxonomy): domain Eukaryota; kingdom Metazoa; phylum Chordata; class Actinopteri; order Characiformes; family Bryconidae; genus Salminus; species Salminus brasiliensis. Next base: position 4,381,470 of record NC_132887.1, read on the forward strand.
GTACGGAAGTCCCTGTAGTTACTGAGTAATACACCTTAGTGTGTGATAAGCCTTGGAGTGTTAAGGGGTTAAACTCTTAATCTCTACTCTACAAAGCCTGCAACTTTTTTTAATAGTCAATATTCTGTATGATTTAGATATTTTTTAGTTGTCTTTGAACATTTATTATTATTATTATTATTATTATTATTATTGTAATTATAATTATATTTAGTTTGGTATAATATAACAATGATATTTAAATATTAATATTTATTATAATTTTATTTCATATAATTAGAATTATTTATTTATTTCAGTTAACTTTTGATTCAACTTTTTTTTGCTCTTCGACTCATTCGACTTTTTGATTTTTACGTTTTTTTATGGTCTGCTTTAAACTTGATTTCTACTTATGAATTGAACTATTATAATGTTTCTGATTTCTTTTACACTATATGAATGTCTATATTTTTTATATATCAACTTCGCTGTATTGTAAACGAGGGTCAACCTCAATGTACTCCGAGTTGGATTGATTGATTTGATTGACTTCGGTTTTGTAGGTAACTCTACTTTAAACACTCAAAAATTTAATGTAACAAATCAATGCAACAAGAATTGTATTAAGTTTATTTTGGCCCTTTATTATGAGGCAGCATATCGTTTCAAATTATGTAAAAAAAAGAAAAGTTTAAAACACCAAAACATGTAAATACAAGGTTTTTCCCCGACAGCAATTTATGATAGCTCATTCTCTCTGGAGTTGTGTATAACAACACAAGATCAAACACCTAGAACACAGATATGTATTTTTTTTGTTGTTTATTTATGTATTTGTTTACCCCACCCCCCCCCCCCCCCCCCGCCCTTTTCTCAATCCCAGTTAACACCTCACTGGTGCAACCCAGAAAAGGGAGGAAAAAAACAATGGGAGCGAAACGAAAGCCATACATATGTTAAAATCAGAGCGGTAATAAAGATTAAGTAGAAGTTAATAGCATCCTCAGTCATGCTTGTGAAGGTAATCTCTCTTTTTTAAATCAAAATTAGATTTGGAGGAATGGAACAAACAGGGGGCGAGACTTTGGCGTAATATTTTAATCAAATTGTCATGAATGAGTGGATACAATTAGAAAAGCTGTCAGTCAGAGAGCCACGGAGGCTTTTGTTGCTCAGCTGTCGGAGGCCGCGACGCGGGCAGGGTGGGATTAGACGTGACCTTTCCCAGGGTCCACATATGTGACCCCTTCGGCTACTCTCTTCTGCTTTTCTGCTTTTCGCTGCATCCCTCTATCTTTCTTGTTTTCTCTGTTTTCTGGCCTGCTTGTCTTGTCTTGGGGGGGGGGGGTGTAGGGGGGTTAGCGGGTCGTTTTATCTTTTTTTTTTTTTTTTTGGGACAGCCGAGTTTGGCTGTTGCGTCGTCAGACAGCGCTGAGAGACAAATCTGCTAATCTCTTTAACTGATATTAAAGCTCGGGCCGGGCTGTATAGGCACGTCTGAGCACAAGCACCATCAGAGAAATGACTGCCAAGGATGACACGCATGGCCTTATTAAAAAGAATGGCTGCATACTCTCCAAGAAGCTCCTCCACCCCCCCTTCCTTAACCCCCCCCCCCTTACCCCATTTCCTTGTCCCAATGTCTAGCCTTTTATTGTATTTTGCGTGAGCACTTTAAAAACTAAACAAGTGTGAAAACGATCACTTATTAGAGTCATTTGGGCCTGAGAGTCCTCCGCCGTGCGAAGGAATGCTCTGATTCGAGCTGAACGGCTGTAATCTTTGAGCATTGGGGTGTCTGCTCATGGTGAGATAATCAATTTCTGACACACCTAACGAAAACAAGCATTTTCCTGCCTTAATTGGTCTATTAGAAGTGCATGAGGCAGAGATAAATGATGAGGGTATTTCTGTTTTTTGAGAGACTGCGTTCCTTTCCCTTCCGTTCCTCTGCCTTTTCTACTTCAGTAGAAGAGCGAGGCTTGTTTTTATGTGTGTGTGTGTGGAAATTATGAGCAATGTTCTCGTAACTAGGACACACTTCAGCAGTTTGGCGCTCAAGATTAGAAACCATTGACGACACGTCGCCTCCACGCCGCAGAGGCTTCTCCAGCAGTGATCTCTACCAATCCCCACACTCTGGAGAACTGGACTACCTGCGCTCTCCCGAGTCTGGCTGTACTAATTCAATTTATTACGTAGGAGTCATAAAGCGTGCTTCTGAGAGCAACCGCCCTTGAGTATAATCTCAAATAATTATGATATGGCGAACGAAATTAATTTGTCAAAATTCCCGATTTGATCCGACATGACGTGCGGTTCTAAAGACCAGAGTGACATGTTAGCACACATGTTTATTTAGCAGACAGCTTCACACCACTACGTTTTTGTGCAATTACAGTCTGATGCCATACATAATGACATGCGCTACTTGAATTAACTCAAGCACAAGTGAGCCTGAGCAGCCATGTGACAACGCTGTATTAGCATGCAGACAAATTCACCACGGCAGGGCGCTTCTCTCCACGCCGCTGATTTACTCTTAGCTTCAGGAAATATACTGTTACTGATACCACTGAGGAGAACAGTCAGCTGACTGCCAGCCACACATCTGCATACCATGGCCAGAAGTTACAAATACACACATCTGGAATCTTTAATATTACAGATATATAATCATATTACTAGTAAATACAAAGCTGCTTTGATTTGGTATTTGTGAGTGAGTTACCATTTCCAGCTCTCTGCTGGAGGAAGGTCAGTATTTCCAATTCCCATCCAAACCCTAGTTCATCTTATCAGTCAGTGAAGAAGTTGATGTAAATCAGTCCCTAGACCAATGGTTCCAAATCAGGAAGCAGGGCCCCTAACTGTCCTCTTCCCAAAAAAACATAATAAACATAAAGTCAGTGGTCAGTAAGAGTGTCTACCTGTAATTAACTCTATATAACATTAGAATAAACCCATATAAACAAAGTCAGTGGTCAGTGAGAGTGTCTACCTGTAATTAACTCTATATAACATTAGAATAAACCCAAATAAACATAAAGTCAGTGGTCAGTGAGAGTGTCTACCTGTAACTAACTCTATATAACATTAGAATAAACCCAACTAAATATAAAGTCAGTGGTCAGTGAGAGTGTCTACCTGTAATTAACTCTATATAACATTACAGTAAACCCAAATAAACATAAAGTCAGTGGTCAGTGAGAGTGTCTACCTGTAATTAACTCTATATAACATTACAGTAAACCCAAACAAACATAAAGTCAGTGGTCAGTGAGAGTGTCTACCTGTAATTAACTCTATATAACATTAGAATAAACCCAACTAAATATAAAGTCAGTGGTCAGTGAGAGTGTCTACCTGTAATTAACTCTATATAACATTAGAATAAACCCAAATAAACATAAAGTCAGTGGTCAGTGAGAGTGTCTACCTGTAACTAACTCTATATAACATTAGAATAAACCCAACTAAATATAAAGTCAGTGGTCAGTGAGAGTGTCTACCTGTAATTAACTCTATATAACATTACAGTAAACCCAAATAAACATAAAGTCAGTGGTCAGTGAGAGTGTCTACCTGTAATTAACTCTATATAACATTACAGTAAACCCAAACAAACATAAAGTCAGTGGTCAGTGAGAGTGTCTACCTGTAATTAACTCTATATAACATTAGAATAAACCCAACTAAATATAAAGTCAGTGGTCAGTGAGAGTGTCTACCTGTAATTAACTCTATATAACATTACAATAAACCCAAATAAACATAAGGTCAGTAGTCAGCAAGTGTTTCTAGCTGAAAAACTCTATATACATTTTTAGAATATATAGTTTTAACATTGTACATAAGCTATCTGTTCATCTGGCCATATATTGCTACACAAGCTTTCCATTACATCATAGTGGGAACGAGGCTGATAGTGTGTTCAGGCTGAGCAAACCCCTGATCCTTTAAAATCAGTGGACGCTGTACGATATGCTCTCTGCTATATTTATGATGACATTACAGAAATGGTGATAAGACTAGTAGAGGGGCTCTGCATGTTAGCAGTAGTTATTGAGATATTAGATTGGCTCATAAATCAGCATGAGAACGCTGGGCCATATTCATATTCACACAACATAGATTTTTGGAATGAAATTGGGTCCGTTGGTGTATTTAGTGTTTGAGACGAGTCTGTTTCTACACTCTGATGCACTTTACTGAAACAGTGGATGAATCTCAGTGTGAGTACGAGTGTGATTTTGTTGACGTAAGTGAAGGACCACATTATTATTGTTGAATATTTATATTTGCATATTGTGTTTGAACGTTGTTCAAACCTGGCCTAAGCAGTGGTGACAGTCTGGCTGTTTAACTAGCCATAGGGTATATTTTCATTTGATGGTGTAGGTGTAGCTGCATGTGTGGTATCTACCAGCATGACCACTTTGTCCAGGCTAATTAACCAGTATGACCACTCTAGTCAACCAACATTGCCACAATGGTCAAGCAGCATGACTGGCACAACCTTGAACAAACTGGTCAGCTGGCTTTACCAAATCAGTCTGGAAGTATGGAAACCAGTATGAGCAGCTTGATGGCCAGGTTAGTTAGGTTGGTCGTGCTGATAGACCAGTTAATCCATCAAATGTAGCCAGCTGGTTCACCAGTATAGTGTATATTTTGCCTGGATAACCAGCTAGTCCACCACCAGCTACTAGTCTGTCTTGAGCTGGAGTTTTCAGCAGTCTAACGTCAATGTACATTGTACAACGTACAGGAGTGCACATTATCTGTCCTGGAATTTTTACAGTGACTAAAATGTGTATATATTTTACTATTATTATAATTCTTTTATTTATTATTATTATTATTATTATTATTATTATTATTCAGAATCAGAAATACTTTATTGATCCCAGGAGGGAAATTACAGTTGTTACAGTTGCAACTAAAATAAAGTCAACTATATAAAAAAATAATTTAGTCAACTATAATAAAAGTCAAAACATCAGTGAAGAATAA